>NW_006159703.1:341172-363192 GCF_000334495.1 Tupaia belangeri chinensis | reverse complement strand
GCTCCAATTCTTTTTTTTTTTTTTTTGGAGAGGCTTTTGCTATAGGGTGTGTGTGCTTGCCAGAAAGACAGAGGGAGACAGAGAGACAAAGAGACAGAAAGCGAGAAATCGCCCCTCAGGGAAGATGGCCATGCCACAATTCTTTCTCCTCCATTCTCCTCTCAGGATCATGGGCAAGCACGCACACATGCCCGTTGTGAGTTTAAACCACCAGGTCTGGGACTTGAACTGCTGTGGACTACATGGGAGTCCAGCAACATAGCCATTATGCCAATTGCTAGTCCCTGGAGCTCCAATATTAATCATTTGAGTTCTCCCTTATAATTTTCACAATTTTGAATAATTTAGAAGAATATAACTTTTTAAAAACATATAAAAATGTTTTTGATGCATTAAATTTGTTGCAATTTACATTTTTTAAGAAAAATACAATCAATTTATTAGATATTTTGGATGCAATTAGTGTTATCATTATTATTTTGATTTCTGCCATAGGGGCATGTGCACTCACTAGAGAAAGAGAGACAGAGAAGGAAAATGAGAAATCACCCCCAGAAGGGATGGCCCAATTGCCATTCCTCTCCTCCATCCTCCTCTTGGGATTTTGGGCATGCATGTACATTTGTCTGGCGTGAATTTCAAGTCACTGGGTCTGAGACTCAAACTGTAGTCAGCCATGTGAGAGTCCAGTGCCTTAACCACTATGCCACTTGCTAGCCCCTAGACTTATATTTTTTTATCTTTAGATAGATTTTAAAATCAAATTATTTGGAAAACTCTTGATTATAATAAATAAACATTAATTACAATGCTTTGTGCTTACATTTAAAATTTTTTTTTAATTCAAAGTAATGAGGGTCAGCAGATGGCATAATGAATAATGATTACATTGCTGGACTCCCACAGAGTTGACCACTGTTTAAGTCCTGGACCCAGAAACTTGAAACTCATGCCAGGTGCATATATGTGTGTGCCCAAAATCATGAGAGCTGGAGGAAAAGGGATTGCAGTATGGCCATCACCCCTGGGGAGTAATTTCGTGCTTTCTTTCTCTCTGTCTCTCTCTGTCTCTCTGGTGAGTGCATGTGTCCTATAGCAAAAGTCTGTAAAAAAAATAAAAACAATAAATAAAATGCAGGAAAATGAGTATACAATAATTCAGTAGTTATATATGTCTTTATGTATTTTTAAAGGATTATTTTATTGAACTTGATTGATTGATCTATTGATTTGACCAGAGAGGAACAGAGTGAGAGAGAGAAACAGAAAGTGAGAAAGGAAGACAGGTTCGGGACTTGAACTGCAGTCAGCTACGTGGCAGTCCAGTGCCTTTAATCACCATGCCACCTACCAACCCCTTTATGTATTTTATTACTCATTAAACTTTTACTGGACTATTAGCAAAACAATCAGACATATACAATAATGATTCAATTTTTCTGACTTTCAGTCATATAAAACTAAAATTTTTTGTGTTTTCATTTTGTCATAAGGTGAAGTTAGGATGATAGAAAATATTTTGCCTAACGGTTTTTAAGCTGGATTTGTCATTTTTAAGCTTTTAGACATACGATGTGCTGGCTTCTTTGTAACTTGTCCTGATTTCACTGAGTCTTATTCATGTCAGAGCTGGGCCTAGCTTCTTGAAAGAGGTCTCAAACCATTTCTACCTATAGGTCAGTTCCATTCTGCCCTCTGTCTATGAAACAAAGAATGGAGGTAAAAAACTAAGGCACAGCAAGCCGTACTGTTTCATTCCGGGGGCAGTAGAGCTATGATGGCCTGGCTAATGGATTACTGTGTCCTGACCTCTCCACTCCCCACCCCACACACACACACACATGCACACGCACATGCCCTGGCATACTTCACCCTCTGAACTACACGGTCACACCTTATCTCTCTCTTCTCTTAAACCAAGGCAAAAGGAACTTCTTAAACTCAAATCTTGTCAAACTTATTTCTTCAAACTCAAGCACAGAACTCCAAGGGTTTCTTTACCCGGCATTTGACCTCCCCTTATTGCTAAGAAGATGCTCATCTGCTCTCTGCTCACACGGAATTTAGATTTAGGGCTCCCAGCTTTCAATCAAGTTCCAACCCCTTTCTAGTCACAAGATCTTGGTGCCGATTGCTAACGTCTCTGGGCCTGGCTTCTTGCCAAAGCATGGAGGGAGTCGGTAAACATCAAAGATGTGATAGCATGGGAAGGTGAAAGTACTTTCAAAGCTCTTAGAGTCTATTTAAGTAGACCTAACTAACCCTAGGGCGGGAGCCTTCTCCCCCCCACCCCCCATACACATGCAAAATAATTCCCACTCCCTCAGGGATCCGCTCTAGAGAGGCATAGCTAATGTGATAAACAAACACAGTGCTAAGACATGCTAATATAGTCACACGTTAGATGCTCCCAAGTAACATTTGCATTTTAACAAGGGCCTTCCAAGCTTAGCCTGGAGGTGTGATTCTAAAGGCAGGGTTTGCAGGCAGCCTGAAAGGTACAGGAGAGGCAAGTGCTGGTGGGAGCAGGTGCTAGGGGGTTACAGGAAAGTCCAAAACTACACGTTGTAAAGAATTGCCTCTAATCACAACTAGTGTCAGGGAGTGTCCCCCACACTATGTTTTCCCAAAATGTATGGCTAACACTGAATTATTCATACTCTCAGACTGGGATCATTTACTCTAACGGTGAGAATCCCGGAAGAGTATTTTAAGAGCTTGATAACCAAGGACAGGCTGCAGTTCCTGCGTCCTTGGTGGAGGTGCTTTCTTAGCTCAGTGGCATTATTAGTAGCTCCATTTACCCCCCTCCTGCCTGCCAGACGACAGACGAGACACCTGCTCGGTACATGGGGCACTCAAGCCTGAACAAGTCTGATTTCTGTCTCCAGGTCCGGATGGCAGGACTCAAATTTCTCTTGATTCAGCCAGAAAAGAGAAATCAGAGGTCTTTTATTCCAAACCAACATCATACATTTGCTTCATAACTGGTATCTAATAATGACAGCATTTCATTTCTAAGCAGTCATTTCTTGTCAATAAAAAGGTATTTGTTTTGTGGCATGAATATCAAAATAATAATAATGATAATAATAATTCCCAGCATTTATTCAATGTCTACTGTTCTTCTTGGACTGTGTGCACCAAATACATCAATCTTCAGACACACGTAAACCATGTATCAGCTCGCTTTTATAGGTTGATGAGATAGAATCTATGGAAAGGTGAAAAGTGAAAGATATCAAGACATTTCAGCTGAAATCCTGGCCCCACTACTTCTGGCTGTGTGACACTGAGCAGGTAGCATCACCTCTCTGAGCCTCATGTGTAATACGGAGATGCCAATATTTGCTTTGTGCAGCTATTTGATAAAGACTAAGTGAAAGCGAGTTATGAAAGTGAGAGTCTCAACAATAGAATCACAGTCAATGCTAATTTCTCTCCTCTCTTTTTTTTTTTAAATTTTACATGTAATGTAAAGAGTCCTACAGCTGTTGGATGGCGTGCCTAGGGTTCCATAGTGAGTTCTGTGTCAGAACAAGAATGCAGGTGGTCCTCCCTTAGCACCGTTCCCGTTCCCTTCCCACGTCTCCATTCTCACCGTCTGCTCCACTCTGCTTGTCTTCAGCCGAGTGGCTCTTTCTGCCGTATTCTTCAGACTAACCTCACAAAGTGCTTGGTTGTGGCTACAGAACTTGGGAAAATTAACTATTGATTTTGTATACGATGGCCTTGGTTGATTTACTTTATTAAATAAATTAATTTATTTAACTAATTTTGGCACACCCTAAACATCCACATGGGCTCCCACTCTGCAACAGAGCGTCCATCTACTTGAATAATGTGGGGTTTTGTGCCTCGAATTATTGTGGAATGAGCTACACCATATTTGCCTTCCATCACTGACACTGCCCTAGAGATGAGGAAAGTTTGTCAATCACTGTTAATCTAGATACTCTTTGGAGGCCAAGCTGTTCTCAGCACCCTTGATCTGCAGATAAATAAAGGATGCTGTGGTTCGTTAAAAGTATTTACCCTGTATACCAGGCAAGTGAAGAGCAAACAGAAGAAAAAAGCAGAAACAGAAATGCATAGAAAGAATTAGAAAGCCCAGAAGGATGGAGAGAAGAAAAGCTTTATTCATGTCAGGAAGTACATGTGGCTTTGTGGTTTTATGTCTTAGAAACGTCCAGTTTAATTGTTTTATATCCACCAAGGAGCAGAGAGGGTTAGACAGCACATCTGGGCTCAGACCTAGTCACAGAGGGACAGCAATATCATTTCCATGTACTGACTATTTTCAAGTTACATGGGGTATCTCCTTTCTTGTTACTCTTAAGACAGAGCATATGGCGAGTCAGAAGAAAGGGAAAAGCAAGCAGAAGACCGAGTTTGGTCCCCAGACTTTCTTTCTGGTGCTTTCATGACATGGTTACTAAGAATAAGCAGTGGTTCCATGCAGTGCAGCTGGAGCTCCCTGGTATTCTGAGCATTTGAAAAACCTGCCCTCCTGGGCCTTTGCTTCTGACATACTGTTATTTTTAAGCCTTGCAAGGTGAGCCTGGCTTATTGAAAGCAGAGGCTATTCTGCTTAGCTAGGGGCTTTTACCAGCCCCCTGTTGGGATAAACACCCATGGTGACCTATTTCAGTGGCAGCTGCCATTGGGGCCGAGATTGACAGCTGACAGCGCTGTGGATGTTCTGTAGGCATGGCAAAGAATGCTGTCTTTGGGTTGAAATTGAAGGGGCGGAGAACTATTGTCTGAGAAGGTGGTGCTTTTCTCCATTTCACTGCCCTCATTCCAAAAGCTGTGATCCTACTGATGAAGTCCTTTTCAGTTTAATTTGTCAGAAGGATGAGGTTTTAGACACTGGCCGTGTGCAGTTCCCGGCATATTGTAACTACAGTGCTGAGACAGATGAGGACACATCCCCTCTCCCCCCAGAACTTCTTCAAAGAGCCTAAGAGGGAGTCTTTCTCCTGATCTCTCAGTACATTCCCACGGGGCTTCCCACATGGCTTCTTTTCCACCCAGCCTCCCAGGTAAGTAGAGAGAACAGCCCTGTGTTCTCACCGCCCACATAACAGAGGCTCTGGGGTTGTTCTCAGCACCCCTTGATCTGCAGAGAAACTAGCTGCCATAGTAGGCAGAACAACGGGGACCACTTTCTCACTGCGGCTTGTGCTTCATGGCTGTAACCAGTTCAGTCTGTAGTCAGCTTTTCCTGGGGGATGTCGACCCTTTTCGTGTGGTGGTTAAGGCGCTGGATACTTCTCTATGGCATTCTAGAACGGTGGAGGCAAAGTCTTTCCCTGTAACCTGAATCAAATGAAGTTGTGGCTCTCCTTCAGCAATTTTTGAAGTTTTTTTGGGGGGAGGGGGTCATTAATTCCACAATTTTCCAATGTAAGGAGTTTCTAAGTTTTTTTTTCTTTTCTTTTTTTCCCCTAGAGAAATGGCCATGACTTCCCACATAAGAATTCATAGGAAAATTCCCCTCGAAACTCCTCCACCACTCCTCTGGAGGGCTGGGGTTTGTCACGGCCTAGTGTCTACGTAACAGTAGGAACTGTCTCTAGAAAGCAGCCTGCTGAGGAGATACAGAGCCTACACCTTGACCCTAAGTGAGTGAGGTGGTGCTTGAGTCTAAATAAGGATTCTGGCATGCTGGGTCCTTGCATTTCTCCCACTTGGCTTTCACTACCTCATGTACTTTGGGTCTGTGCTTTATTTGATGAGAGAAGTCTGGAATATTCTGGGTTAAATAAAGTTTGAAAGTTCTTTTGCTGCATAATTCCCAGGGCTTTTAAATATGATGAAGATTGCTTTAAACTTACCGAGTAGGATGCATGAGAGGTGATATTTCTCAAACTGCATATCGGCCAATTCTATTTTTTTTTTTTCAGTGCACAGGGGATACATTTTCCACCAACACCCTTTGTAGCAGTAGAAAGCTACATTATTCCCCCCAACTCCCCCACTCTTCCAAGTTATAGAATTCCTTTCGCTCTGTGTAATTTACCTTTGGACTAAAAACATACTGAACACTTAGCTCTGTAGTCAATGTCACAACAGGTGAAATGGAAATAAATAACACTTTCAGAGTGCTGAAGCCAAACTCCTCTTGAAAATTTGCATTTTTTTGATAATAGTATTATGAAGGACAGAGGTTCTTAAGCATCTGTTTAGCATGCTGGATACTGTGATAAACTGTTTATTTTGTTATCTAAGTTAATTCTCACTCACAGGAACTTTGTGAAGTCTCTATTATTTTTTTATTTCTTATTTACAGATAAGGAAACTGGGATTTAAACTAAAAAAGGCAGGGTCTCCACCCATTGCAGTATCATTTCAAGTATGTTAAATAGCCAAATATAAATCTTCTCCTTTTTTGTACCTGGATTCAGGAAGCTGACACAACCAGAAATAAACTCATTGCAATGGTAACTATCTTTTCGTCTAAAAGTAATTCTTGAGTTAGCATGAGACAATATTGAATCATCAGCCTCTTACGTATACTGAAAATATATATATATATATATATATATAACAACTAAATGTTAACAAACGATTTATTATGCGTGGTGCTAAATTACAATGTATATGAAATGGAATTGTTTATGGAAACACATAAAAAATAGTTACCTATTTCTGTAATTATATTCACACAAGAATCTGAAATATAGTTTCTGTTCTGCCTTTTAAAATATATCCACAGAACAACTTTTGTAGTTTTCACCATACAGTTTTACAATACTGATACTGCACCTGTATCATTTACCATACTGTAAGAACTAAACACAAAATGAAAGCAGTTAATAACAAATTAATGTTTTATATCTATCAGTGAATCCAAAGAAAATAGTAGTTTGTTTCCATTGGCAGTGAGAATAGACGGTAGAAATTAGCATTTTACATAGTGCATACATAGATATGTATGTAATATATTTATGTGTTTCTCAGGGCTGTTGTTCCATTTACAGGCAGTTGCCTTTGGAGTGGACCAATGATTGCCAAAATAGTATGCAATTTCATTGGGACAATTAGTTGTACTATTTTTCCATCAAGTTTCTCTTGCAAAAACAAATAGGTAAGAAAGAAATATAGCAGGCTAAAATCTACAGTGTTACATACCAAGGTAAAAACAGTTACTGAGTTATTAGAGTCACAGTAGTTTATGTATATTTGCTATTCACAGACTGCAGACTTTTTGTTGAATAACCAAGCTGCCCGGAATTGACGACGTGTAGACATGCAATCATGTGAGTCCATAATTAATGATGTTTATACTGTAATAAGCACATTCATTTTAACACCATTCAGTAAACAGATTCTTTTAAAGTTTGAGCTAAATCTGCTATCACAATTACACACAAAAAGAACCTGTAAACAATTTGACATTACATTTATGTACAAGCGAACTGCATTGGAAAGGAGAAGAGGTAATTTCAGTGGGTGTCACTTGGTATACATCAATGTGCAACAAACTGACCCAAGTCATCAAGTGCCTGAATGAGGTCAGGAAAAAGTAACACGAGCAAGGCCCCGATAAATTGCCACTCGGTGTTAGTACCAGCAAGATCCAGATTCCTCTATCTGCAGTGACATCACATTCAAAGTATCAGAGACAGAATAAAGAGGAGCTTGATAATCCCTAGCAAAATGTATTTGGAGATCTCCAGGTAACCTAAACAACAGGATCTTTAACTTCAAACTTGCCGAGGGTTGTGCTGATATTATTTTTATAATGTGAATTTAATGTTGACAAAAGATTTTGTTAGGTTCGATCCTGTACTCTGCTGGTTTTGAAAACTGTGATGAACAGAAGTTCAACTAGGATTGTTAAAGTTCCTTCCACCAGAATGAATATTCTTGATTTTCTCAACTAAGCTAGATGCTGTCACCATTCTAAGGGTTGATTCATTTAATGCAACTCCTGTTTAACAGTTTTCAATGGGACTCTCCGAAATTTAGTTTCCCTAAGTTTGCGTTTCTGTGCGTTTTATGTAAGATACCTACCCAGTAATTCATGAGTCAATGTCCTCAGAGCAGAAAGGGTAATGGGAGGTTTGGGTACCCCAATGTCCCCACCCTACCCCCATGATATACAAAAATACATTAATCTAAATAGAATGTTTTTTTAAAAAACTTCTAATTAAACATTCTCCTTTGGAATTAAAAATAAATCAATGAAGAAAAGAAAATCAGGGAAACTTAACCTTTCAGGGAAACATAATCATGCCTTCCAGTGTGTTTAAATCCAGTTAGATCATGTAATGATTAAAAAATTAATTTTTTATGCTTTTAAAACCACAACTGCAGGAGGCCTATAGGAAATATGAATGACCACACTCCATTAGTTAATAAGTGCCTCTGGTTGTGTGGGCACACCAGACAAGTCCTTGGGACAAGGAATCTGTGCTTAGACTTTCCCCTGAGCCCTGGGCTGGGAGCCATGCTGCTCTGAAGGTATGCGTTTACGTGCATACAAACTGATCTCAAGGAGCCCTTGGGAAGCTCTGTTGCATAGATTGACTTCGAACACTTTTTACATTCTCCAGTAACATGCAAAACACAGGGCTCGGAATGAGAACCTAACTTCTTACATCCTTAAGCCTGCCGACAATTCAGTCATTTGGTTATTAGGTATATAAAATGCCAAAACAGATTTGTTTATTTGTTTGTTTTCCTTTGTTTACATGCTCTTCCTTCTTTGAGCAACTTTCAGTATTTGAATAACAAGCTTACAGGGTTGTTTGTAGGAGACTAGAAAGTGTTCAGTTATTATCATAATGTGCCCTTGAGCTTTAGTATCTATTTACAATATACTCATTATAAATTGTTTCCTGTAGCTTTAAATAATTAAATGAATAATTAGCTCCACCTTCAAATCTTGTAGAACCACAGGGACCCCCGTGAGTGATAAAGTGAAATCAACAAGGAGATAGTAAATTAACCAAGAGTAAATGAAGGCAATAACCATTGGGTTGGTGCTAGCAAACACATCTTCTTTTCCCTTTCTTCCCAAACATCACTTCTCATTTGTTTTGTGTGTGTGTGTGTGTGTGTGTGTGTGTGTGTGTGTGTGTGTGTGTTTGAATGAATAAGTTTGAAAATACACAGTTTGAAATTCCAAAACATGGTCTGGATAAGAAAGCCAGTCTGTACAAGTTCAGCATTTCTTGAAATAGACTTCTGTTTGGTTTTGTATCCATAGATGTTAAAATAATACTTTGATCACATTCTCTATACCATAACTAGATATACACTCAGAGTAAAAGAGAATTTTGGAAATCAGGATTATATGAGAATATCGAGGAAACCAAATAGGTTGGGTTGTCAGAAAAGCCATGATGTATTTTTCTGTTTTTCTTTGCAAAAATGCATAATGACTTTTCCGATGACCCAATAAATTACAATAATACATTCCTCAAATTTAAAATTCCAGTTTCAAACTATAAGTTTTGTTTTCTGTGTATACATATGTATAGATACAGATATATATGTATATATACACACACATTTAGACAGATGTACATATATACATGTATACACATACTTTTATTAACATATACATATGCAATATACATCTATACACATACTCTTCATACACACGAACACATAGCCTCATATTTCTGTGCATTTTCTTTTCTGCAATTGCCTCTGTTTTTCCCAACTTAGACCAGTAATGTTGAGATGCTGGGGGTAGCCAATTACATTTGAATTTCTGACCTGTCTTCAATAAAAAAGCCAAAAGGAAGCGATACATAAGTAATAGCAGCTACATAGATACATGTGTGTATAGGCACACATGCACACACTCACCCATACCTACTTCACTACTCCTGAAGCCTTCCCTGGTAATCTGTATAGCGCACAGCAAGCAGTGGCAGGTACCATCTTCCTGATGTGGAAGCTAGTTTATCATGCTGGGTTTCACAGAGAGTCTGTACTCACCAGATACATGTTCTACAGCATTGTTGCCCCTGCACAGGGCTTACACTGTATAATACAGCCTGTGCCTGGCAAAACTATCCCTCCAAATCTGCCTCACCTGTATTTTCAAGGGAGATAATGTCTAATAGCATTACCAATTAAAATAACGAAGGACTTTCAGGAAGAAGAAGCCAGCCTGGGATCCTCTTGGCTACCCTTTGCTTAGAATAGAAAAGACAAGAAACTGGTAAAGTCCAGAACAGAGAGAAAATATTGTATAATGAGATGGTTAAACCATCAGCCTTTATAGTCCAGTAAAACCAGATGAAAATCTGGCTCTGTCACTGTTGAGTAATGAGCTTTCTAAGCTACTTTATCCCCACTGAGCCTCATTGACCTCATCTCTAAAAAGAGAATGGTGACAGGGCCTACTTCATTGGGTTACTGTGGGATTAAATGAGATAAGGCATGTAAAGCATTTACTAGAGTTTCTGGCAGATGATAACAAATCCTTGATATACATTGTAACTTAATATCTAAACCATAGTTCTAGAATATTGATTAGGAAATAATACAGTATAGGATTTAGGTGATCTGAATTCAAGCCCTTGATCCCAAATCTGGTTTCCTGGTCAACTGGAGTGCTCATCACAGTGACCTGTGCAGGGAATGCACTCAGCAAATTCTGTGGAATGCACGTGACCAAACAATAAACGAATGACTGATTCGAGCTCTCTGGGTCTTTAGTTTCCCTTGCATAAAATGGGGATAGAATGAGCTGACAATTATTTCACCACTGGGAGGCTGATGTGCTCAATTTAAAGAAAAATGTCAAGTTATTAAAGATATGAGTGCTTTGTGTCCTAATAAAGTCAGTACATACAAACTAGAGAAGAAGGCTCAGTAGTCAAGGTTCAGTACTCATACTTGTCACACCTTAGAAAACAAGAGTATGGGAGCCAGCCCTAGATGACTATGGAAAACACATTTCCCAGTACCTAAGTGCCATCCTTAAGGAGAGGATATTTGTCTCAAAGCGACAAAGTACAGGATGAGCACAGAAGTACAATGAAATCATCAGCCTGCTCTAAGCACTCTGCACCTCACTGGTTTCATTTTATAGTACTTAATAGTTGTTGATAAGTTCTGAAACATTCAAAACAGAGTCATGTGAACTCAAAGGGCCCTCAGTGTGCTTTGCAACAAGTCCATTTGGCTGTCACAAGGTTGACAACTTCGCTGAAATATCATTTTTCTGAGGTAGAAAGACAGAAGTAGACGACAGACATCTAAAATACAGATCTGCCTTATCAACATGAGAACCCTGAAGAAAATTACATATTTCTTTTTCTAAACTCAGCTCTCACATGTGTGTAAAAAGATAATTCTATTTGACTTCAAATAAACCCTATATACACTTAAGTTGATACTAATTACTTTTGTTTTCTTTTATTCTGTTTCTTGATCTGGAGTCTTTCTCTACATAGCACAGAAAGAATGTCTTAGAAAAATTTAGCCAACCCTTAATTCGGAGTTTCTCAAGCTAGGCATTGTTAAAATATTGTATTGGGTAATTCTTCATTTGAGGGTCTTTCTTGTGCATTACAGAATTTTTAGCAGCATTGCTGGCCTCTACCCATTATATGTCAGTAGATTGTCAAGTCATGACAATCAAAGATCCCTAAGGCACTGCCCAAAGAAATCTTGGGGGTGCAACCCCCCTCGTAGGAGCCAATGCCTTAAATGCACACAATCCACACAAATCAGAGAAGAGAGTTTCTTGAAATTGTTTTTATCTGTCTCTCACATAAAGGGATAAACTCTGATCACTGGCCGCAATTGAGATAAACTGCTGATGACCAGTGTATATTCTGGATTCTGTCCTTTTTTGCTTTCAAAATATGCAATCTCTTCTTTTCTTTTTTCCTTTGCTGAGTATGATGCCATTCTTGACTGTAAGAGTGCCAATGAGTTTACTTTTTTCCCCCAAAAAATCTATAATGTTTGAATTTCACATCAGGACACCAGCTCTTCCCAACATTGTCAAGGACTGATGTGCACAGTGAAGACATACTGTGCTGAACTAATGCGCTAGTACACATTGCAACCAAAGACCTTTGCCGTGCAGTTGGATAGCATTCTCATGGACATTAACTAAAACTTGCACGTGGCCATTGCACACTTTCACACACACAGATGTGTTTCTTCACTTCTGCTTTGTTGTGCAAATTCCGCCTCCATTTATGATAGATGGATTTGACATCAGTAGGAAGAGAATGTGAAGTTATGTTGATATTTATTGTGCAAATGCTGGTAAATTAGCTAAAGGTCATTTCTAAGAATAAATTAAAAAGATGGAGGAAGTCAAAAGAGAAAAGAGACACTAAATCCTCCAGTTGGCATATAAGTGCTTTTACAAGGCTAATGGACAGGAAAATCACCCCTAGCCTTCTCCAGGACAAAGCCCTTGACAGTTATGGGCAGGGTACATTTCTCTTTAGCTTTAAAAACTAAATTCCCGACACACAGCAAGGATGACAGTTTAGACATTTTACCCAATTATAACATAATTTGTTTGCAAACATGAGAAATATTTTTTAAAGTTTAGGAAGCTAAGGCAGCAAAGGGCTTCCACTTGGAAGCAGAAAACTGAAGACAACAGACAGAATCAAATTAACTTTTTATCTGTTTTTATCTTGGCCAAATCATCTCAATTAGCTATTCAAGTTCATCAGTATCAATAAGTATTCCTTCCTTTCCTTTGGAAGTAATCTACTTAAATGTTCACAGGTGAACATGATAACCATACCATCCATTTTATAGCTCTCTTAACAAATGGGAATTTGGCATCTATCTATTATGTTGTCAGAAGAGTTATGATGCATTTTTGCATAGAAAAACAGAAAAAAATATGACTTTTCTGACAACCCAATAGTTCCTCTGTTCTGTATATGGCTAGAGCATTAGAATGCTCTAATTCTTTCTTTACTTGTCTGAATAATCATAGTATGGCCACCTATTCTGGTCAGCATGTCTGGGAAATGACGAACCTCACTTCCCTTCATGTCATTATATGACCATATGAAATCATGTCTTCTCTCTTTCTTTTGCTTTTATTTTTTTATATGGGTTTTGCTCCAAGTTTCTAGTTAATTTGGGGTTCAGGATCTCCAATTCTCTGAGAGCATCAGAATTTTGCTTAAGAAAAATTTGGCAGTCCAGTGTCTCAATATTCAATTGTTCATTTTGGTGGTATTTCTGTGCGTCATTAATGGGGCCCTACACATTATTAAACTATGGGTCACTCTTAAGATCTTCTGACTCAAACTGAATAAAGACCTAAAAATGAATAACTCTCCTTGGGAAAGATCATTACTTTTATTCCTTGTTGGGTGTCATTAAGATACATCTCTTGAAAGATGTGTTCCCATCTACCCAGGGGTAAAACTACCATGTCCCAAGGAGTCAGGTGGTGAAGCTGACCCACATGGAAAGGTTCAGAAGTTCCCATCATGAGACCTTCCTCTGCATGCCCAGTGGGTGCTTATCCATGAGCTGGGCTGACTGTGGATAAGGGTCTGTTGGGGGCGCTATCTCCCTCTGTGTGTGTGTCTCTCTTGTGGAAGAATTGAATAAACAACTTTGTAAAATATTACAATGATTCCAGTATTCAGTTTGGGAAAACAAAATAAAAACAGAATAAAAACAAAAAACAAACCTCAAACATATATACAATGTGGGGAAGGGATAACTTTTGACAGATGAATGACAAAGGAATTCTAGAAACCTGTCCCACATTAGACCTAGGATATTCTTCTTTGGGTTTTCTCTCCTAACATAATGAATAATGCATTATTTAATTGTAGTAGGAAGAAAGTGACAGAATGTGAGGAATTGCCACTAGGAAGTGAGAAACATGTTGACTTAATGTAGATTTCCTAAACAATAGAATTTCTCAAGGTGAGGTCCAGAGACCATTCGTACTGAAATCATTAAGGATTTTAGCTCAAACTGCAGATTCTTTGGCCCTACTTCAGGTTTCTGAATCAGACACTTTGAAGTTAGAGTGAAGGAATCTATTTTTTTTTTTTTCATGTGTTACAAATGAGTTTTGTGCACACCCATTCTTGGGCAACATTATTAAAAGTTTGCAATGGAGGTTACAGGGGAAAATAAACCATCATTCTGATGTATATGGCAAGATGAGAAAAAAGAAACATTTCAAACAAATAAGCATTGTGGTTGCATCACAAGACTGTGATTATTAAAGTTTAAGACTCTTTCCTTTCAGCAGGGATGGAGAGCAATAACCGTTTTATCTAAAACCAGAATGATGAAGGCAATATAAATCAAACCCATTCCAGCAGGTTTCATTTGGTCTAATTTCTCTGAAGATATTAATCATTGTACAGTCCTGTACAAATGACATTGTAACTCAGAATACAGAATGCTCACTCTGATTATCTCTAGTGTATTGTTTTGACAATATAAAAGAAAACGAATAAATTGAAACAGTGGGCCATCAAGATTGCAAGATGCCAACAATACTAAGATATTAAAGAGAGAAATGGCCCTCGCTAAACCTATAACCCAGCATGCAAATTGGCAAAAACATTTATCTGCCACAGAGTCACCAGGGGGGGATAATAATTCCCTTCATTTTTCCTTTGAAAATTGCTATGTCAAGTGGAGATGACAAAGAATTCTTCCTGAAAGTTCACAGAAAGAGTCTTATTAATTCGGGTAAAGATCATCTAGAAAACGAAGGCTAGTCAAATCCACTGCATGGTATCTGGCCACAGCAAATACAAGGACTGAAATGCTCTTGAGTTAACCAACAATCGTTAAATACAATGTTGCAAAGTTGAGAATGTAGCAAAAGAAAATATCTGAGAATAAAACTTTGGCTCCCATTGTGGGAGCTGGTGTCAAGTAATTTTACAAAACACCATCGTTGCCTTTTCTTTTTCTCACTGTGCATGTTTCTCTTGGCACAGACAAAAGGTATTCAGATAGGGATCTAATGCCCAAGGAAGCAAAAGTAATTCAGAAACATAGGCAGTGCTAACTAAGAGGACCTACACTGAGCTACATGTCTGTGCCTGTGGATAAAGGTGCCTCTGAATCAAACGGGGTCAATTAAAATGCAGCAAATTCCATGTCAGCCTCCTTTAATAAATACATCCCCCCAAAAGAGGGTAGACATAACTACCGGGGAATAAAAAGCAAAGTGGATGCTTATGATTTGTGCATTGTTCCCCTTTTATTTTCTTTCACCATGCATGATAACTGTATGCAGTTTCAGTATGATAACTGTGCCTGTAATTACAAAGGATAACATCACTGCCTATTTAGGAAGCCACTTCGCTTTGTTGTTTTCATGACCGCATTTCAGTGCAATTTTTGTTTTCACAGAAGGAAGAATACACTACTATAATGATTTAGTAGGTCTATTTTCCTGTCTTCCCTTTCGTGTGGTGAACAGAGACCACTCCCTTTTTAATAGTAGGTGGCAGGACTTTATAAATGTTTTTGATCTCAGGAGATCCCCCTATCATTAGGGAATGACTTCCCCAAACTCACTGAATTTTAACATCACAGGATTTCCCCAAAGGCTGCCTAGGTCAGGGGTCCTGCACATCTGATTCCCTATTCACCCGACCAATCTGATGCCATTAGTCTTTTTCATATCAGCAATTTATGACCCTCATCATCACCAATGTTCAAGAAGTGAATCACAAATATTATTCTGTCTAGAACTGAACTGAAAGTTCCAAAGACTATTTGCATTTCAAGGAAACAGGCCTGATTCACAGTCACTGCCAGAGGTACTGTATATCATCTTGTAACTCACTCGAAATTCATTTCCAGTGATCCAGGCCATCTGGACCTCTCTCAAGAACTTCACTCAAACTAGGGTTGAAGATTTCCAGGTACTTGGAGTCTCCTCAGAGCCACTGACTGACCAGATGTATACTCATCCCTACACCAGCACCCACACCAACCAACACCATGTTGTTGTCAGCTTTTTGGACTTCTTAACCATAGGGGAGTGCTGGTCTAGAGCTGGCCTAGATTTTAAATGCTGCTGTTGTTGTTATTCTAAACAGATTTCCTACTACTGGTCTTGTTCACTGGGGGTACAAAGAGTCCTCGAAAAGAAAACATTCATGACAGGTCAGAGGCTAGCAGAACAGAACCTTGAACTTTTTTCTTTTTTTCCTAGTGTTTAATCTTCTGTTCAAAGAATGTAGGAGAAGTCCTGGTTTGACTGACAACTCAATTCTCTAGTACTTACTAGGGTACTAGGGTATCTCTATCTCGATGTCATTACTTTCAGGTCTGAAATGTAAGCAAGTTAGGAATATGACCATTTCAGTTAGACTCCAACTCTTTGACAGCATTTTCAGTGTAACCACAATTGTCAATGGACCAAAGTGAATTTCAGGGTATCTTCCCTAAATTCAACGTTTCCTTGATCCATTAAGTTCTGTGATTTTTTTTTTTTTTGCACGATCTTCAGTTATTAGGATGAAGGAATGTTGGTATATTATCAAGAAACATGGAAATGAATAAAGACATATTGGTAGACTTTACAAACAAAGCTATGTTGTAGTTAAAATATCTGTTAATATATTAATATATAAAACAAAAGAACACCACTTAAAATTCATAAATTATAATTCTCTTATAACTCAACTCCCAAAATTAACTTTCTTTTTCATTTAAGCAAAACTTTATATTTCATTCTCAACAACAACAGCAATAAAAATTTGCTAAACTGTCACCGAGATGTGAAGGCAAGAATTACAAACTTTCAGAAAGGTATTCATATACACATGAGCACTATTAACAGAAACTAGGCAAGAACCTCTCATATAATTTAATTAATGTGCATTAATGAAAGATATCAAAAATAATAAGTTGCTCATTTTTCCTTACTACATATATTATTTTGGATGCCTTTATCACCTGTGAGAGACACATACAACACACACACACACACACACACACACACACACACACACATAATGAAATAATTTGGAGTGCCTTGCACACAATAATTAATAAATTATTTTTTCAGTTACCACTGAAATTCAAGACGAATGTTGAAAATAAAAACTGGCCTTTTAACCTTCATTTAGCACAAGTCTACAAAAGAGCTCAGTTGGTATGCTAATAGAATCCAGAACCAGGTGGATGGATGACCGGTTACTGACAGTGCCCTTTTGGCTGTGTCTATACAGGTCAAAGGTGTACTCAAGAAAGACAGTTTAGAAGCCAAAATCTTAATTTTGGAGCTCCAGTTACCTAGTAGGCTTGTTACAGACATCACAGAAATGACAGTTAAATCCTCATCTAGGAAGAGCTGACCTTCAATCTCACAGGCAAGCAAAACTGGCCATAACAATGTAGCATTGCAATTTAAAATTGTTATGAGAAATTATTAGAAGGTGTGTGGAATACAATTCCCTCTAAAAATATCAGACCCAATTCAAGTGATGTGTGTCGATCTTAGGTCCATGACACAGGGACACAGAAAATCGAATGAAGGTTATGCAGAAAGTCCACACCATTAAAATGTGGACAGGAAAACTCTGAAAACATTGAAAGAAGGGTGATAATTTAGCTCAGGGTAGAGAAGGCTGAGTGTGGGTCACTGAGTAGTAATTTTGGAGGATATGAATGTTTTCTTAACACAAAGAACGTTTGACTAGCCCTTCCTACTCTTTGCTAATGCAGAGAAAGAGTAAGCCAGTCAAAGAGCCAGAGGGTGTTAATTTCCAAATAAGGAAGACAATTTGTTGAAGAGGAGGGTTATCTGATGTTAGAAAGAGTTGCCAAAAGAGGCTGGGAAATCTTCCCGGGAGGGTTTTAAGAAAGAGGCAAAGGCTCGTTTGTCTGAAGTGCTCTAAGACAGGGCTGTGGGAGCAGGCGCTCGGTTGTCGGATGCCCCGGCCCTGGGTCCCGTGCATTGTGTGTATATACATATTAAGTTGTGCTTGTGTTGCACAAATACTCATGCATACGGAGTCGGTATAAACTGGCACGTAGAGATTTGAGTGAAAAGTCATATAAATCTGCCATTCTCCCCTTACCCCATAAACAAAGGAAAAAGCGAAACTTTAAAAATTCAAGCACATCCATTGGGCCAGATCTCTTTCTACCATGTCCTTGTTCAAAGGAGAGAGGTAGAAGATGAGAGAGAAAAAACCCAGTTGGAAATAAAGGACTCCCAAGACCTCTCAGCTACTGGTCCGTAGCTGACTCTAATTATATATGATATTCAGCGCATGAAACCAAGTTAACAAACAGACAACAACGAAAAAAGAGTTTTTGTACTTCCACATCTGGAAAGAAATCTACCCTGTGGATTTACATGTTAAGGTGAACTAGGTAAAGTAGGCAGTAGAATATCAATGGACTATTGTGTTCTAACAAATGTGTATCATTAGTTGTCATTTTTCCTTTAAAATATGAATTTCCCTTGTTTATTTCAAAATGGTGACTCGGTTTTCTTCCTGCCCCACCCCCCACCCCTCCCCTATAGATGGTACTTCCGTAAAAGTTCGGATTGCCAAGGATGTTTTCTCTCGGGGAACCGATCTGGAATTTTGATCTTGAGGAAATCCTGGATGCATTTCTCCAGCTCTTCCTCAATCGAGAGCTTTTCCTTAACAGATTTTTTTTTGCTGCTCATGTTCGACTCCCTGGAGCCTGAAGTCAGAGTCCGGAGTAGATCGCTTTTCCGCCGCATCTCAGACTGTTGGATCAGCTGGACTGGGCCTTTCTTGATGGGGCGGTCCAGAGTCTGGATGTTGGTCTGACGTGTCACGGGGCCACAGATGACTGTCTCCTGGGGAGAGCTGGCCTCAGACTGGCTGTCACAGCTTGAGGTGGAGAGGTCATTGCAAGATGTGCCACTCTCCCCTTCCTTATCACCCTTGCCGTTCTTGCAGCAGCAATCACAGTGTGAGGATGACCACCGGGAAGGCTCACCTGCAAGGGAAGCACAGGACCCGAGGCGTTAATGCCAGCCGACTCAGCTTAGAGTAACAACACAACACCGGAACACACACATAAGCAAGCATCACAGAGCCATGCTTTTAGAAGTGGGGTGGCACATGGCTGAGGTGCAAAAGGAGAACCCAGAGCCAGGTCGACTGGGAGAGAAGATGAATAATGGTATGTTTTGTAAGAGGAAATGCAGTATGATGCAGAAGCTCTTGGGCATTGAAGCCAGACTGCCCTTTACAGGACTACTTGTCACCTTAGAAGACCCCTCACAGGACCAGCAGTTAGCGTAATGGCTATGTCGCTGGACTCCCACATAGTCGACCGCAGTTCACGTCCCAGACCCGGTGGCTTAAACTCACTCTGGGCGCGTGTGCGTGCGTGCCCAAGATCCCAAGAGGAGAATGGAGGAGAAGGGATTACCATCCCCCTGGGGGGTGATTTCTTGCTTTCTGTCTCTCTGTCTCTCTCTGTCTCTCTCTGTCTGTCTGGTGAGCACACACATCCTATAGGGAAAGCCTCCAAAAAAAAAAAAAAAAAAATAAAGACCCCTTCCCATTGTCAAAGCTTTCATTTTACTTGTGAGATTAAGGTAGTAACTTCCCTAATATCTAGAGTTACAAGGCGGGTTTAGATAAACTAAGTGAAATTCTTAGTGCAGTATGTGGTCCTCAATAAATGCTAGCCAATTTTACCAGGACCAACGTTAACCTTGATCCAAAATTCCATGTGATAGCGGTCAGCTAGAGCAGGAAGAAGGCTGTCATGTGGCCATGAAAGAGTGCTCACTGTGGCTGCCCCTGCCTAGGCTCTGTGCTCCCATCTCGGTGGTCCTCAGGAAAATTCTATGAGCTCAGTAATTCCACTTCTGGTTTCCATACAGGGAAACAAAGACCCTAAGCATTTAAGAAACATTTCACAGTTTACAGTCTCTAAGTGGCAGGCTGGAATTAGAATACAGATCTTTGAAATACTGTAACTGAAGTAATTATGTTTTTCTTCCACTTTCCGTCCTGTCTAAAACTCTCATTTCTCTTTGAAAAATAGTATTTGAACTTTAACTTTTCTCTTATTCACCTCTTCTCAGTATTTATTTTGTACTTCCTCCTCTGAGCTATGGTTATATTTTGTTTATTATTGCATGGATCACATTCTGTTATAATTCTTAAAAAAAAAAAAAAGCTAGAAGGTGTGTGAACTCACCAGAGAGCAATTCTTTTCTACCTTACGATATCAGCTACTGAAACAAGAGCTAGCTCACTGATGTGGACATAAAGAAGTATCCAATAAAGAATCCAGGTTGTCCAGAGAACAATGTCCCAAGAAAAGACTGTATCCTAATAATAATGTATAAGTACCTGGATCTAGCCATACAGTTACATGATCCACTAAAATCCTTTTTTTTTTTTTTGAGATGTTTTCACTTTAGGGTGCGTGCGCTCTCCTGAAAGACAGAGAAAGACATAGAGACAGAAAGTGAGAAATCACCCTCCAGAGGGGATGGTCACGCTGCAATCCCTTCTCCTCCATTCTCCTCTCGGGATCTTGGGCACGCACGCACACGCGCCCGGCGTGAGTTCTAAGCCACCGGGTCCAGGACACGAATCACGGTCGACTACGTGGGAATCCAGCGACATAGCCATCATGCTAACTGCTGGTTCCCCCTTTTTTATTTTTAAGCCAGTCTGAGTCTTTATCTCCCCATCCCCCTGATTTGTGATTCATAACATTACATTCAGCACTTTTTGGATCCCTGTTGGTGGCTCCATGAATTAGAAAAATCCACCATCATGGCATAAACCAACTTTCTAAAGAAGAATTGCTGCCCCCAGCCTGTCATCTTCTGAACAGCAACGGTCTTCCTGGCGTCATGAACTTAATACTGTTTCCTGATCATATATTACATGCTGGGCACTTCATATAGTTCATTTCACTTCATCAACAGAAAAAGAGGAACCAATTCCCTTTAAGATATTATTATTGAGGACAAGGATGATGTAAATTTAAAGGAGACCCAGTTTTGATTTGTAGTAGTCTGCTTAAAGTAGAGCAAACTCAGAACGGAAACTATTAGTCAAGTTATAGTCTGTCTTCATGTATAATGCCTGCTGCTTATTTATCTGAATGACTCAAATACTTACAGCAACTTTTCTTAATACATTTTTTCCCAGAGGGTGTAAGAATAAAAGGTCCTATAAATCGCAACTCTTGAAGTATCTCTAACATATACACACATTTCAAGCTACTTTCTAAAATGTGACTGAGTAATCATTGTATTTATATAGCTATTAAATTAAATGCAACAATCCAATTAGCCAAAAGGAATCACAACAGCGTTAATGTCCTAGTTATCCCAGGCTATTACAAATAAATATCTTCCATGCAACAGAGAAATTGTTCAACATGTGCCAGCTGGTGACTGAAAATATCAGCAACAGAAAATGGCTTCTGTCTGCCAGCATGGATTTTGAGATTATGTTTCACCTTCCGTCGGCAGAATCTGCCTCTGCCTTCGAGAACTCAGCCATCTCTGTACTAATATGACTCAATTGAGAAATGATTCTAATGAATTGGACTAAAGAAAAATAATCACATCAAACCGGAGCTGATCTCGTTTGATCCTTTTCAGAAAAGTTCAGCTATTGAATTTAGCCTCTTAGAAAAGGAGGAGGAGAGAAAAGGCAGAACGAAGAAGGAAAAGAAATATGCATATGCTGGGATACACGGGCTTATTACCTGAAAACAAGAGGACAAGGACCAGCAAGTGGTGTAATGATTACGTCACTGGACATAGTAGTCAACCGTGGTTCATGTCTCAGACCTGGCGAATTAAAACTCATGCTGTGTGTGTGTGTGTGCGTGTGTGTGTGCACACGCGTGTGTGTGTGGCTTAAATCCTGAGAGGACAATGGAGGAGAAGGGATTGGGTCATAGCCATTCCCTCAGAGGCTGATTTCTCACTTTGTCTCTCTGTCTCTCTGGTGAGCACACATGCCCTATAGCAAAAATCTCTCCAAAAAAAAAAAAAACATAAACAAAGAGGCCAAATAATTTTTTTTGGAAAAC
>NW_006159703.1:337491-341141 GCF_000334495.1 Tupaia belangeri chinensis | reverse complement strand
CTGAACCAGTAGAAATGCAAGCCCTGTATCTTTCTGCCCAAGAATTACCTTTCCCATAATAAAGTCATTCCAGGAGGAAACCTGAGTCTTCTCTAAAAGCCATTTTAAAAACACAAACACTATTGTGCAAGACATCCCTGTGTATTCATGTGGAAAACGGCATGAGCTCTCCACTACCTGCCAAGCCAGGAACTTGGCACCAACGCAGCTCTTTCCTTCCTGAACTGCTGGAATGATCATGTATTTAAATGTCAGCTGAGATCCTCCGGCTTCCAGGCAAATAGACATATTACTTTGCACATATTCTGGGAGCTATCACTATTAAAGGGAAATTGAATGTCTTAATTTTAGCAGAGCCTGTCATACTACCACATGTTTCAATATTTTATGAGACTATTTGAATGTTTTACTATTTTGGCAAGATAATTCATAAGATGGCTTCTGAAGCCTATATATTATATTGAAATCAAGGAAAAGGTGGTATCAATACAGTCCAGCTAAAGTGCTAAGCGAAGACATTGTGAAATTCAAAAAATAATCAGATGTGGGAAGGTAGCCACTCAGTTTATTTTTGTGGAAGATTTGTCTGCCTGACTACCCTCTTCCTAAGGACTTAAGCAAAGAGGTTTTAAATCAGAACACAGCAGTGCCACATGTAAGCACCTGCCCCTTTGCCCTTGCCTCCCACTGAGACATGCTCACAAGTCCTGGAAGCATAGAAAGACCTATGAGAGGTCAGTTCTGTGACTCGAGGTATTCTATGATCCCCCCAATTATAGCATATAACGATCTCATAAATAGCTTGGCACTTCAAATTGCAATGTACTTTCACTCCCACTTTGCTGAGGTTTCAATATTGGCTATAGTAATTCTCTCCATTGAGGGAGAAAATAGGTTACCATTGACTAGCCAGATATGGGGAGAAAAACCTCCGCATCCGAAAAAAAATCTGATATATTGGAATTTTTTTAAAGAATTATTTTATTTATGTTATTATTTTTATTTTAATTTGGCCAGATAGGGACAGAGCGAGAGCGAAAGAGAGATGGAAAGTGAGAAAGCAAGCCACCAGGTCTGGGACTCAAGCCGCAGTCAACCATGTGGGAGTTCAGCGTCCTTGACCACTATGCCACCTGCTGGTCCCATGATGTATTGGTATTTGAAAAGCAGAGGGCAGTTCCCATGACACAGCAGTTCAGTGCTGTGCTTTAAGAACCATATCCAACATGTGCGTGTATGTGCATGCCGAGGATCATGACGAGATGGAAAAATGGAGAAAAAAGGATTGTGGTGTGACCACTGTCCATTGGAGGGACTCTCTCTCTCTATCTATCTCTCTCTCTCTCTCTCTCTCTCTCATACTCCAGAGTCAGCCCATAAAGCTGGTTAGCTGTGAGACCTTGGATTACTTATTTCACTTCTCTGAACCTCAGATCATTTATCTGAAGAAAAAAAAAGGCTATTGATAGTATTATCATCACAGAGTTTTTAAAAAATTAAATGGTAGTTCATGTAGGGAATGTGTCCTACTTTCCACTCATTCATACATATTTGTTCTATTATAAGTCAGATATTGGCTGACTCAAAGACTAGTGGTTAAGGGAACTGGATTCCCACATGGCCAACCATGGTTTGAATCCTGGCCTCAATGGCTTGAAAAGCATGCCAAAGACCTATGCCTGCATGCTCAAAATCTCGATAGGATGGAGAAATGGACAGGAAGTTATCGTGGTTTGAGCAGTGACCATGTCTCACTGGGGGTGTTATTTCTGTTTCTCTTTGGTGAATACATGCACTGCCCTATGTCAATAAGAGAGAGAGAGAGAAAGAGAGAGAGAGAGAGGTATATATATACGGGAGGTGGGGAGTACAGCCAGATGTCATTTCGCATAAACAAAACAAATCAGGAGCTTGCTAGATATGATTATTCTGCTCCCACCAATATGCTACAGCAACCGATTCTCAGATCTGGCTAAAGTATCATGTTCCTGATGTATGCATCATGGACACTGATGCTATAGCTGAATTCATGAGGGATGCATAAATCAAGGATTTAGTGATGTCTGACTTGGTATAGGAATAGATAGTAACCATAGGCATGTACAGTGTCTGGCACATAATGTTTAAGCAGAGGATTTTTTAAAATTGCCTCAACGTGTGCATGCATGCCAGAGAGAGACGAGAGATGGGCAGAGAGACAGAAAGAGGAAGAGGAAGAGCATACCCTCCATTAGGGCATGGTCACACCACAATCCCTTCTCTTTCAGTTCTTCATTCTGTCAGGATTTGGGGCATGCACACACATGTGTGGACGTGATTTTCAAGCTGAGAGGACTGGGATTCGAACCACTATTGGCCATGCAGGATCTGATTCTCTTGACCACTAGGCCACAGGGCCAACCCAGGGGATGTTTTGAAGGAAGACATCTTTACAATGGTACTTTAGAGTGCTTAACATTTCACAAATTGATAAGTACTCCAACATAAAAATTTACTTGAAAGCACAAATAAACTTAGTTCCAAAACAGGGAGGAACTTATATCTTGAATTAAACATGGAGAAGCAATAAACTCAGTTGCCCCAAGTCCGTAAAGTCCAAAATCTTTGAGCACTTTACAACTTGGAAATACTGAACCAATCAAGCAAAAGTGTGTGATTGGACTTGGCCTCATTTCACGTTAGGCCTAACTGCAGTAGTCCTTACTGGTAAAGAAGTAAAAGAGAAATGACTATAGAATATTTCTCCCCTATGAAAAATTCAAACAGAGCTGAGTGAAACATGACTTAGCAAACTCACAAAGTGCTTATGCATTTTTAAAAGAGGCAGCTCTGCAATCTACCCACACTTCAAATTCTCCACCTGCTAATGGCTGTGAGCACAATGCACATCATTTACAGCAACAGCTGGGAAAACTGCTTTCCCCTGTCTTCTCTGTCAATGATGTAGGAGCCTGCCAGTCTGGGAGCTGGGTGGCCAGATTTAATTTATCGAGGCTGCTGAAAGACTTTCTTGGTATCCCAGTTGAAAAGTCAATAATGGCCAAATTGATGTTTTTATAATTCTGCTAACCTTGGAAAAGATATTGCATAGTGTAGATTGGGAATAGGCCGGCTGTGTGAGCTTCTGAGAAAAATACATCTTTAAACTTGACAATCTCTATTTCTTGTTGGAGGTTGACCTTTTTCACTCACGGACATTTGGCCTTGGATGGGCCCAGCTGGGCTCCTCATTAAGAGGTGGCGAGTATGGACAAGAGCAGACAGTTAAGTCATCCATGCATCAGTCAGAGTCAGGGAAACAGACACCCCACCAGTTACCTCAAAAGGGAGACTGTAATATAAGAAACTGGTTAAACCAATATTGGAGGAGTGAAAAATGCAAAAACAAAGGTGACACTGCAGGGACGAAGATAGTGACTGCAGGAGGCAACTACTACCTTTGAATTTGGGGAGACAACTAAATGAATATACAGTTATTAGAGCCTAAAAGCTTAGAAGTGCCATCCTGTGGAGGTGGAACCCACACATCTAAAGAAGGCACAGTGCCCTGCTGATGGTACTTCAGAAGGGGCCTGGCTTTGGGGACAGTAGAAAAAAAGAAAAAGAATGTAGTAATCAGGGGAGGAGGGAGGAAGGGGAGGAAGGGGATG
>NW_006159703.1:305112-337165 GCF_000334495.1 Tupaia belangeri chinensis | reverse complement strand
GGAAAGAGGGAGGGAGGGAAGGAGAGAGGGAAAGGGGAAGGAAGGAGGGAAAACAGGAAAAGAAAATTGAACCAATTGCTTTTAGAGTAAACAAAAGCTGGACTGATGCTGAAAGGAGCAGCAGCAAACAAGGAATCCTTCTCATGTTTTATAGTGTTCCTCCAACACCCCTTACTGAAAGAATATAACAGGAAGCCAGCTGGGCAAAGGAAAAATGTGGTTACCCAGTGTGGTTAAGCCAAGTATGAGCCCTGGCACTACGAAGCAGAGTATATATAAACAGGTGGATTTGGAGGTGAGAGAAACACCTTAATTTCTAGCATGTTGACCCCGTGACAGATGCAAAAGAACTGAAAGACACAACACTTGACCTGCTAGAATGTGTGCTCAGATGGAAGACACAGGAAATGCAATAAAAGAGAACCATCACCTCTCTCCATGTCCTACCCTGCTGCTTTTGTTTATACCTCAGGATTTTGTGTTGCCTCTTCCCTCCGTCAGCAACTTATCCTTCTATTTCTCACCTGCGTAACTCTTTCTCTTCCTATAGAAGTCAGCTTACCTCAGGACCAGCAGATGGCGTAATGGCTATGTTGCTGAACTCCCATGTAGTCTACCGTGGTTCGAGTTCCAGATCCGGTGGCTTAAACTCATGGCGGGCGCGTGTGTGTGCGTGCCCAAGATCCCAAGAGGACAGTGGAGGAGAAAGGGTTGTGGTGTGGTCATCCCCCCTGCGATTTCTCGCTTTCTGTCTCTCTGGCGAGCACACATGCCCTATAGCAAAAAACTTCTCCAAAAAAAAGAAGTCAGCGTACCTATCTACTCCCAGCTCCACTAACTCCATTTAAGCTAGTCCCTATTATCCTTTGCCTTCAGAGCACCATGATGTATAACTTTGGGTGTTTCTGGGGTTATTTGTTTAGTGTCTGTTTTCACTCTAGATCATAAAGCTATGTTTGTTTCCTTTTGAATTTTATGAACACTCCAGGACACACACAAGCCAGGGTGCCAGGTATGCAGTAGTGGATGCTTAATTGTGTATAATGAGGGAATTATAAAGGAAACTGATGATGTGTACAGAAAATTTAGTTTGGTGTGTGTGTGAGAGAGAAAGAGTAAAACTTACATCAAAAAAAGAGAAAGATTGATAATCTTACATGCAGTGGTCATAAAAATAGAGAATATTTGGCATATTACTAAATTGTTAATATAGATATGATAAAATATACTCACCGACAAGATAATGACAAACTCCATAGACAGGCCTATCCATAATTTAAAAAGGGCATATGTGTATATATGTGTGTGTGTGTGTATATATATATATATGTGTGTGTGTGTGTGTGTGTGTGTGTGTGTGTGTGTGTACCTACTTACCTACCTATATCTATCTATATAGATAGATAGATATCGATATATAAATAATGAATTGATCATCACTTATAACAATTAAAAAATATAAAAATCCCTAAAGCATTATAAACTTCAGTAAAAATTAACTTTCCTAGCCACTTAATCCATGGTCTTTATTTACATAACTCTCCTATTTGATAATGCTCAGACATACCCTCCCAGACAGGTTTTTCACCTATTAGGTTTAGAGCAATGCAATGATTTATATAAGTATGCACTTAATTAACTCATGAAAAAAAAGAGTTTTTTGCCAGTTAATAAAGATACAATATTTGCTAATATGCTTAATGAATATTCAGCAACCCACCAGTATGTGATATCTCCTCAAAGGGAGGAGAAACAAACATAATGGTCTATGGTTTATTGGTAAATACAAACCTAAATTTCTATTTACCCTTTTAGTTAAAAAAAAATAAAAAAATCAAGTTAATCCAGAACCATTAAGAGCTAGAGAACCCTTTACATTTTATGAAAAACACACATAAAATGAAAGAACTGACTTAAAGTATTTATGAATTATAAACTCATTTGAAGGATGTTGGGTAAACCATTGAAAGCACTAGAACCACAGCCATGAGAAGACCAGCTAGGATGATAATCCAGACAGAGCCTCAACACAGCCACAGAAGTGCAGAATGTGAGACCTAGAAGGGACCGCAGAAGACACTGAGGATGCCCTAAGTGACCCTCATTGGCCTTTAAGGTAGAAACTTCCTTATGAGGAGGAAACCACAGCCTGGAATGAGAAAGGAGCTTCACAGGAAGTCATAGCCCAGTTACTGATCTGGAGTCTCGTCTGAGATCATGCCAAGAACACAACGGGGAATGCACTATGGACACGGCAAAAGTAGATAAATGAAACTCAACTATAGAGGAAAATTTCATATCTGAACAGGTTACCATGTGGAAAAAGGAAAAGAGAAAAATGCTCTTGGGGACTGGCTATGTAAACTAGTGGTTAAGTGAGTCAGATCCCACCTGACTGACCATGATTTGAATTCCAATCCTGGTGTCTTGAAAAACATGCTGGGCATGTGTGTCTGCATGCTCCAAATTCCAACTGGATGGAAAAAATGGAGGAAAAGGTATTATGGCATGATCACACCCCAGTGAGGATGCTCCTCTTGCCCCAGTGAGTGTACGTCCCCTCTGATAACTGGGGGTGTGGGATGTGGGGAGAAGGGATTTTTGGAAGAGTCCATTGTTGAATTCAGTGAAGATAAATACAGAACAGAATAGTTTGAAGAACTATTCCTGTAATTGGACCACATGCCTAATGAGAGAGAGAGAGAATGATTATGTGATAACACTGACCTACATTTACCAAGCACCTACCTACACCAAACATGGATTGGGCACTTTATCTGAATCATCAACATTGAATCTTTACTAACAATAAAAGGAAGAATTATAATTTCTAATTACACCTAGTTTCTAAAGCTTAGGAGTGAATAGGTAGCTAGAGAGGATCAAATGTTCCAAGTAACAGATTATATTAGCCACAGACATTATGTAATAATATTAGACAACATTATATTGCATGTTTACTATATGTCAGATGTTATTCTAAGAATTTCCTTGGAAATATATTTGAGATTTACAATATCTCTATAAAGTAGACTCTATCGTGGTTCACATTTTGAAGAAAGCTACTAACCCAAAATCTTTAAGAGGTGGTGCTGTGGTACAGATTTGGGGAGTCCAATCCCAGAATTTTTATAGCGAGACAGGTAATAAAGGGCAGCGATTCAGCGCTTGAGCTTTTAATAAAATAAACAGGAATGGAACACAGTTATGCTAAATATTTGCAGGTTTTTTAGTGAAATATGTTGGAACTACTTCTCTGCTAAGAAGGTTAAGAATTTGTCTATAACATGATCACATTGCCTAGAATATATTCAATGCTCACCGAAGAAATAGGTTTATAAGAATAATTGGCTACTTTTGATGTCTAACTTGGAAAGGATCATATCAATTACATTGTGTGAATATTTAAAAGACAAATTCAATGAAGATAACTGTATATAATACTTTATTTCCTCTATTTTTTCTTTTAATAGACAATCTACCCAAAAGCCATCTTCATATTAATTAGCCAATATCTCTAATATGTTACTTTGAGCTGTTTACCAAAGAATTTATTTCATTTGCATAGATTGATAGCATTTAGGAAAACATCACTGATCCATAAATCTATAAATTACAGAAATCTTTCTCCTTTTGATTCTGGGGCAAAGATAATCATATTTGACCTGCAGTGACTCTAAGGGCAACAGAACTCCTGAAAGAAGGGATAAATTATACACCACGATGGCAGTTCATTGTTATCCCTTATATTATAAATGATTTGCCTGTCATTGGTAAATCATATTAATCACACATAAATGCAAAACCTTATAAGATTGCATGATTTCCTTTGATGGGCAGGACTGTTCTTCAAGCATAGAACTCACCATTACCTCCATGGTTAATTTACTTAAAACAGTCTTCCAAGTGATTTGACAGATGTATCCAATGAGCAATGAAAGCAAAAAATCCTGCCAACATAATTAGCATTAATAATTCCCAAACCAGAGAGAATGAAAACTAAACAGCAATATCCCTGTAATAACCATAGGGAATTTGAATTGACAGATATTTGACTTTTACATTGCTTACCTCTGATTATTAAATTTATTCATCTCTCTGCACTGATGATTTAGAAAGCATTACAGGGGATCTTGTGAACTTGCTAAAAAGGACATGAAAAGCCACTGGAAAATGACCAGATCATGTGTGTTTAGAAAAATCAGATGGCTCAAGGACCAGTTAGGAGGTAGTTAAAATAATTTAGGCAAGAGAAAATGATACTGGTACTGAAAATAGAAAGACACAACCAGCTTCCAGAGCTCTTTAGAAGGTAGAGGTTGTACTGTAAAGATACATGTGATTCAATGTAATATAAAAAGGATTATAATAATAATAAAATAAAATAAATTTTAAAAAAGAAATTAGAGGTTGCAGATGTGGATGAGAAGAGGGGCTTGGTGTAACAAATGCTCCCAGAGATTCCCTTTTTGGGTAGATGGTATATGATGCTTTCATTCTCTGAGGTAGGCAACTGGGGTAAAGGAAGAGCCTGGCAGGTTGGGAAGATGAAGACAATGAGTTCACCTAGGAATTGTGGGTCTGTAGATCATCCAAGTTGATAAATATTGGTCTCTTTCCTTGAAAACACTATTTCTTTTTAAAATTTATTATCATTATTTATATATTAAATCACTATACATCATTTAGGTTGTAAGGAGAATTTATCCAGCATGATATACACCACCTCAGACCAGGCCAGTAGAGAATACATGTCATCATCAATAGGTAATAAACCATATCCGTGTCCCACAAATGTCTTCTTACCTCTCTATTTTTCCCCCCAAATTTCCTACACTATTTCAATTTCCTCTTTTCTATGCTTCTTTTGTAATTCCATAAAGGCTCCTTTGTTTCAATAATTCTATATGGCATGCATGCATTCCTGTAGTTGTATAAAGCCACGTGGTACAAAACAGAAAACTGACCCTGACAACATGAATTAGAGCATATTCATTTTTTATAAGAAATATAATTTTATTCTTCTGTAATCTTGTCTTTCATGAGGCTTCAACTTATAAGGTCCTAGAAAGTAAGTTCTCATTTGAAAGAAATTTCCTGGCTTAAAATTACACTCATTTCAATTTGACAAAGATTTGAGAAGAGCAAGATGTAAAGGATGAAAAATTATAACACCCAGCATTTGTATAACACTTAATAGATTACAGAATAGATTCCATTCATTTTACCTCATTTGATCTTCACATCATTCACTCAGAACTCAAATAATATTTGATTGTTCTCTGTCAGAAACTCTCTAGGCAATAACTATTACAGCTGGCAATAGGGAGTTTATATTCAAGTAAAAAAAAAGATAAACAAGTAAAAGATAATAAAATTTCAGGTAGTAATAGGGAAGCAAGAAAATAAAACAGGATGATATGATGGAGTGGGGATAATAGAGTTGAGAGTGTTGCAGTCAATAGATGGAGTGGACAGATTCCATCTCCAGGGAAGTTGACCTAAAGTCCAAAAGAAGCCAACCAATGAAGACTATGCAGAAGTCACTAGAGGCTAAAGTAACAGCAGACACAAAGAACTTTAGGTAAGAAAAAGATTGCATGTGCAGAACCAGCAGATAGCCTAATGGTTAGATCGGTGGACACCAATGTTGTAGACAATGGTTTGAGTCCCAGACCTGGTGGCTTAAAACTCAAACTGGGAGCATGTGCTTGTGTGCCCGATGTCCTGAGAGGAGAATGGAGAAGGGATTGTTGCATGCACAGCCCCCCGGGTGGGAAGGGGGGTGATTTCTCACTTTCTGTGTCTCTGTCTCTCTCTCTCTCTCCAGTGAGTACATGTGTCCTACAGCAAAAAATCTCTAAAAAAAAAAAGATGGCATGTGCAGGGAATGTAAAGAATATCTGCATGCCTTGAATGCATGCAATGTACTATATTCATGCTGAGAAGAATAAAACAAAACATGTTTTATACACTGTAAAGACGTATGGTGGGGACCAGCAGTTAATATAATGGCTATGTCGCTGGACTCCCATGTTGTCGACCATGGTTCGCGTCCCGGACCCGGTGGGTTAAAACTCACGCTGGGTGCATGCGCCTGAGTGCCCAGGATCCCAAGAGGAGAATGGAGGAGAAGGGATTGCAGCATGCCAATCCCCCCCTGGTGGGTGATTTCTCGCTCTCTGTCTCTCTGTCTCTCTCTGTCTGTCTGGCGAGCACACACGCCCTATAGCAAAAAAACAACTCTCAAATAAAAAAGACATATGGTGATTAACTATAAATAATACATTTTTAAAAAGAGAGAGGAATGATAGAAGATGAGACTGAAGAAGGAGAGAGTAAACAAGACATATAGGGCCTCAAATGGCTACATTCAGGAGTTAGAACTTTAAACCAGTGCAATAAGGAAGGTGGTTTATCAGGGGGATTACGTGACGTCATTCATCTTTATTACAAGCTTACTCTGGCTACTCTAGAGATTGGATTATAGGTGAGTAAGTATGGAGGCAGGGAGGCCAATTAGGAGGCCATTACAAACATATAGGCAAGAGATAAGTGAGCAAGAGAGCAGGGTCTCCATGACAGATTTCTTTATTCCTGTTTCACCAATGAGGAAAGTGAGGCTCATAGATTAGCCATCTCAATATATTAATTAATGAAATCTTGAACAAATATAAGTTTTGACAGAAGATGCTTCTACTGCCCCCAGCTCCTGTATATCCTGTATGCAGAGCACTTACTTGGTTAGTTCTTCTGCTGATCTGCACCTGCTGGGGTTGTTTGATTGACTTCACAAAATAGAGCCTGCAGTTTAATTCTACAATCAGGAATCATTATATTGTTTGTAAACAATGACAGACTATGATAAATATGCATTCTGCTTAATTACTGCCTTCCCATGTGCCGTCTTCACTTTCTCATTTCCATCATCCTGTCACATCTTAATACCTGAATATGTGTTCTCTACAACAGGAGAGAGAAAATAGCTGCAAACACATTGAAATGCAAGAAGACAGCCTTCTACCCTGATGGGTTCTTTGGAACAGGAGGGAAACTTGAAGTTCAAACACTAATGAAAACTAACAGATTTTTAGTATTTCAGTTATTCTTTTTTAATCATTCCTTTGGGTGTAAATTACATTTTTATTCAAGAGACAAAGTTACTAATAGATTTCGATTACAACCCAGCCCCTGAAGCTGCATTAGTAAGTTAATAGTAAACCAAATTCTATTAGGATCTAAAACATTTTTGGTTTTTATTTCTTTTTCTGTTTTGTTTTGTTTTGTTTTTATTTTGGTTTTCCCCAGCAGGACCAAAGAATAGTTAGTAAACTGTCAGGTGGAGGTACTTTATCTATAGAAGCCTCTGCAGCTGAATTCTTGGAATAGGAAAGAAGTCTCCATATGGCTTATTAAATACCAACAATTCACATATGGCACAGTACAGGTGTTGCATAACCAGTGGTACATGGCAAAGACAGTTTTATACAGTGGTGGAGAGCAGGGGTCATGAAGTCAGACAAGTCTATGAATCACACTTCTGCAATTTATCATTTGGGTGAATCTAGCCAGTTACTGAACCTGTTTGCTCACCTGTAATATAAGAAAGAATGGTGTACCCGCCTTCTGGGTTTGTTTGAGAAATAAATGCAAAATACTTGGTGCTTGGCCTCAAATAACTACCCAAATAAAATACTGGGTAATTGAGAAAGTCAGGATGCATTTTTTGCATAGAAAAACACATCATGACTTTCCTGATGAGATAATATACTTGTCATTGTAGTTACTGGTTCTCCGCATGATTTCAGTTAGACTGCTAGTCACGTTCTGAGACCTACATCACAGACCCAATCAGATACTAACAAGTTACACAGGTGATTTGGCAAATGGCCATGGTCAACTGGTCATTGTCAGGTGCTCATAGGGGAAATGCCTAAATAACTACCGTATTTTCAAACCTGAATGCTCTACTTCTCTCCAGCAATGCTTTTTCTTTCTTTCTTTTTTTTGAGAGGTTTTTGCTGTAAGGGTCCGTGGTGCACTTGCCAGAAAGACAGAGAGACAGAAAGTGAGAAATCACCTTCCAGAGTGGATGGTCATACCGCAATCCCTTCTCCTCCATTCTCCTCATGGGATCTGGGACCTTGGGCCTGTATGCACACACACCTGGTGTGAGTTTAAGCCACCGGGTCCGGGACTCCAACCGCAGTTGACTACATGGGAGCCCAGCGACAGAGCCATTACGCCAATTGCTGGTCCCCAGCAATGCCTTTTCTCTCCTCTTGCCCTGTCTCCTTGCCTTTCTCTTCTCCATTCACTTCTCTTTCTTCTTCTCCTCCTTCACTTTGTATTAACACTAAATAGTCACATCTTCTGTGTGATTCATATTCCCTCTTTCCCTTTGTCTGACAGAAACAAAGACTATTATTATATCACTGGACAAACTACCATCCTGGAGTGTATACTTCATTTAAATTTTATTCTCTTCCTTAATTCACCAGTCTGATTCCTTAAAATGAGTTAAAGTGCACACAGTATGTTTAAGCCCAGATTATCCTGAGAACTTGTCATTGGTTCAATCTCAGTTGTACTAAAAATAGATCCAAGGCTCCTCAATACTGAAGTGCCTCTTAGAGGGTGGCAAGAATATTTCCTTCAGTTTCTATTTTTCACAAGAGTGAGAGACAGGGACAGAGAGAGAGATGGAGAGAGAAGCACACTCAACAGTGTCTCACACCACAATCCTCTACCACCTGTCTCAACCAGCCAGGATCCTCAGTACGCATACTGGACATAATACAGATTGACCAGAAACCCGAACCTATGATCTCCCATGTGTATACAGCTTCACTTGAGCAGTGCATTGCTACTGCACCACCAAACCAAGAAGCAGATTTATTTTTTTAATATAAAGGGGAGATATGCATCTTTTCATATTTTGACCACTGGGAAAATATTTAGAACCATACAATGCTTAGATGGAAGATAAGAGCAAAGTGCGTGTTTGTAGTGCCAAAGAGACTAGACTAAGAGGAATTAATATGCTGTGACTAATAGAGTTTCATTCCTAAGTATAACATCTTTCCATCTTTCTCTCCCTTCTGAATATTCACACTGCTAAGGGAGATATCTGAGGTCCTTCTTACAGTTAATGAGTAAGGGTGCTCAAGAGAAGTTTTTCTGAATACCTGCTTCTGAGCCAGGGAGTTGAAGTGATAAAACTCCAGTTCTGAATTGCCTCGGGAAATGCAATGCATTCATGTTCCCAGTACAAAGCCCCTCAAACTCACTTTGAAAGTTTGCTTAGAGTCTAAATAAATCAAACTGAAAGACTTAATTATGAAATCCCAGAGCTGGTCATGAGGATAATAAAGTGGCTGGGTTTCTGTTTCAATAGAAGTGTTAATATTTTAGCAGCTCCTAACTGCCTGTGTTCTATTTCACAAATTATGATTAAAGTTTGATTTTAATAGAGCTTCCAAAAATGTGAGACTGGGTTTCAGACCCTTGCTATAGCACTGGTTTGTCCTTTCTTACATGTAATTAATGTCTCCCTCTTAATCATTATCTCTTGATGGGGCAAAGTCAGTACAGTTAAAGCTGAGCCCTTTAAAGCAACTGGTCTGTATCACACATATCAGGTTAAGAATCACCAGTTAGCCTTTTCTGTATATTCCTGTGATTCCTGTGCTATCCAACCAATGATATAGCTCTGAGAATAAAACTGATTTAGTTAAACTGATTACCCTGCTTAAAAAACAAAAGCATACAAAAATTGTTTAGAGCCAGTCTTTAACCTGGTGGTTATGTGAGCTAGATTTCACATGGCCAACTGTGTGGTTCAAATCCCAGAGAAGGTGACTTGAAAACACACTGGGCATGTGTGTATGCATGTCCAAAATCCCAAAAGGAGGGAGAGAGGTGGGAATGAAAGGACTGTGGCAAGATCACTCCCTCTTAGGAAGTGCTTTCTCACTTTCTTTTTCTTTCTTTCCTCTCTGGTGAGTGTACATGCCCTCTCCTTATTTTTGTTGTTGTTGTTGTTATTGCAAATTTGCTCAGTCCTTTAATGGGAATTATAATTTGAGCCCTCTTGAAAACTGAGGCATAAAAGAAACAAATTCAGTTATTCTGAGAGATTCTTTAGCTTCTGCAAGTCAAATTTAAAAATAAATAGTAGTAGACTTAAATTCCCTCAGCAGAATATTTTAATAGCTTTGTTGAATTATAATTTATATATAAAAAGAATAGCATATGCTGAATGTATAAAATTATGCAATCGATAAGTTTAAATACATGCCTACTACTGTAATACTGTCACCATAATCCTGATAATAACCATACCCATCTTCTTCAAACATGGTGTGTGTGTGTGTGTGTGTGTGTGTGTGTGTGTGTGTGTGTGTATAAGCAATAAGAACACTTAACATGGTATCTATCCTCTTAACAAAATTTTAAGTGCAAAATACCATATTAACTATAGACACTATGTTGTACGGCAGATCTCTAGAACTTATTCATCTTGCATAACGAAAATGTCATACTCACTAAGCAACAGCTATGTATTTTCCCCTCCTCTCAACCCCTGGAAACCACCATTCTATTTTCTGCCTCTGTGAATCTGACTACTTTTAGATACCTTACCTAAGTGGAATCATCAAGTAATTGTTCTTCTGTGAGTGGTTTATTTTACTTAGCATAATGTCTTCTAGGTTAGTCTATTTCCCAAATGGTAAAATTTTCTTCCTTTTTTGTTTTCAAGCTAAATAATATTCCACTGGTAGTACATCCCACAGTTTCTTTGTTAATCTACCAATGAACATCTGGGTTCTATCTATATCTCAGATATTGCAAATAATACTCCAATAAACTTGGAGTGCATATTCCTCTTTGACATTGATTTTCCTTTTATTTTTTGGATATATACCATTTAGTGGGATTACTAGATTTTGTGGTAATCTATTTTTAATTTGTAAGAAACTCCCACACAATTTTCCATTCACCCTTACAGTGTACAAGGACTCCAACTTCTCCACATCCTTGTCATTACTTGACATGTTCTGCGTTTTTTATAATAGCCATGATAACAGGTTTGAGGTGATATCTCACTGTGGTTTGGACTTGCATTTCCCTGCTGATGAGTGATGGTGAGCATCTTTTCCTTTTACTACACCTAGTAACTATTAGTCTATACATATATATATATTTTTTGAGAGTTTTTTTTTTTTTTTTTGCTATAGGGCGCGTGTGCTCGCCAGACAGACAGAGAGAGACACAGAGCTAGAAAGCAAGAAATCACCCCCCAGGGGGGATGGCCACCCCACAATCCCTTCTCCTCCATTCGCCTCTCAGGGTCCTGGGCACGCACGCACACACGCCTGGCGTGAGTTTAAAGGCACGAGGTCCGGGTCGCGAACCGCGGTCGACTACGTGGGAATCCAGTGACATAGCCATTACACTAACTGATGGTCTGTATTTGTGTATCTTTTCTTGAAAAAAAAAAAATCTGTTCAGTTCCTTTGACCATCTTTAAATCAGATTATTAATTTTCTTGCTATTTTGATTTAAGAGTTTCTTATGTATTTTGGATATTAAATCTGTTGGATAAATGGTTTGAAAATATTTTCTCGCATTTCATAGGTTACTTCTTAACACTGTTGAATCTATCCTGCACTGTTGAGAAGGTTTTAGTTTGATGTCATCTCACTTTTCTATTTTTATTTTTATTGTCTGTGCTTTTAGTATCATTCAAAGAAGGCAATGTGAGGACTAAAGGAGTCTTCCCTCTAGATCCTCTTAGAAGTTTCATAATTTCATGTCGTACATTTAAGAGTTTAATCCTTTTTTGAGTTAATTTTTTCCTATAGTGTAAGATAGAGATTACATTTTATTCTTTTGCATGTATATATCCAGTTTTTCCAACACCATCTGTTGAAAAGCTTATCCTTTTCTCTGTAGGGTATTCTTGGCCACCTTGTCAACTACCAGTTGACCATATACCACTGGTTTATTTCTGAGACCTCTTTTCTTTTACTTTTAATACACACACACACACACACACACACACACACTTACATACACACAAAGAAATGGTGTAAGACAAGGGTTAAATTTCATTCTCTTGTACATTCATATGCAGTTTCCCCAGCACCATCTATTCAAGAGATTATCCTTTTTTCTGTTGTGCATTCTTGGCAACCTTGTCAAAGAGCAGTTGACCATATATGCATTGGTTTACTTCTCAGATCTCTTCTTTCTTCTTGTAAAATGCACACATACACACATGAGATAGCAAGAATGAGAGAAAGAGAGAGAAACTCCAAATGGGACCTCATCACACTGCAATCCTTTTTCCTCTAATTCCCCATCCTGTCACTAAGGGTTAGCCCTTGGGCTCTCTCTATTTTCTTCTGTTGGTCTATATTTGTTTTTAGGTTTGAATTACTATAGCTCTGTTTTGAAATTGGGAAACATATACTTACAGCTTTGTTCATTTACAATATCACCTTGTTAACTCTGGGTCTTCTGTAGGTACACATAAAAAATTTCCCCCATTTTTGTTAAAAAAAGAGCCACTGGACTTTTGATGGGGGTAACATTGAATCTGTAGATAGTTTTGGACAGTATGGACATTCTAACAATGCTAATTCTTCCAGTCTATAAACATTGAATATTTTTCCATTTATTTGAGTCTTTTTAAGTTTCTTTCATCAGTGTTTGTTAGTTTTCAATGTACAATTGTTCCACTCCCTTGGTTAATTTTATTGCTAAGTCTTGAAAATAGCAACCTCTGCTATCTTAGAAAAATACTCTCTAGCTCCACTTAACTTCTTCTTTTATTTTTTGAGAGGTTTTTTTCCACTTAACTTCTCTAACTGTATATTATATATGAGTATTCACTGTAAGAAAATCCAAAAAGTCAGATAAAAGCACTTAACAAACTTAGAACCACCTGTAATCCCATCACAGAAAGGTAAATATTTTTACTATTTTCTTGTGTGAATCCTTCCAGACTTTACACCATCATCTTTCTACAACTGTAAAGATAAATCTATGACATTATTTTTAGCAACTTCATGGTGGTTCACTGGTTGTACCAAAAGTTTATCTTATTTCAAACCAAGATGAGTTACTTGGTGTCTATTGGGACCTAATATGATACAATAAAAGCCATTAGGAAGAAGTGGTTTCTCATTTTTCATAAGGGTAAAAGCATTAAGAAAAGCAGATTTGATTAAGAGAATATGGAGACAAGTCAAAATCTTTAATCCAGGGCTTAGCCTTTGGAATCATGATTTAATCTAAAATAGGAAGGCCCCTTAGAGCTGTCATTTTAAAAATATGCTTGTTCTTGTCTCTGATGCTGTTTTAATGCATCTACTGATAAGAATCCACTCTTCACAATACCAGAGCCAGTTTAAGCATATTTTAAAGTGGAATGTCTAATTTTGAACTTCAGCCTCAGTGTTATGAATATAAATCATCACTCAGAGAGTAAACACACTACACAGTTCCTGGTCAGCAACTCATCCTTCTCAATTATCTTATCAAAGACCAAATCTTAAGTTTCTATGAATGCATGAAGACAACTATAGGGAACTGAATGCTCATTTATAAGCAAGAACTGGTTCATAAGTCCACATAGTTAGGATTCCACCGAGAAAGAAAATATAAATTTCCAGTAAAATTGGCCATTCTCCTTGCCTTATGTTAAAACCATATATGTAGACTTATCTTTATATCTGCTATCTACAGGTTATACAGTGTTTATCAAGTCAATGGTCTTTTCAAGAAGAAGGAGTAAATTTGAGCAGAAAGAACAGTAATATGTAAAGAGATGAGAACAACTGTGTAGTGAATTTTAGTAACTACGTATAGTTTAGTATGATAAAAGCATGGATTATTTGTGGGCTTTCCAGAGGACACCAAGATAGACAAAGATTTAAGCAAAAGTCAAACCAGAATGTAAAGGGCATTCTAGTCAGTGATTCTCAAACACTGAAATCATCTGAGAAATGTTTATAATACTGATGCTTGGTCACTTACTCAGAACTTCTAATTTAATTGGTCTAGGGTATAAAGTGGTCATTAGTATTGTGAAAAGTACCTTAGACAATTTCAAAACAGAGTAAAGTTTGGGAATCACTTTTTGTTCTGTTCTTTTAAGAGAGGGAGAGATAGAAAGTGAGGACGACTATGCCACAGTCCCATCTCTTCCATTATCCTCTTGTGGTCTTAGGCATGCATGCATACATGCCTGGCATGTTTTTCAAACTGCTATGCCTAGGACTAGAACCACACAGTCAACCATGTGGGATCAGCTAACTTAACCACCACCACACAACTGGTTTGCCTGGGAATTCCTGGGAATTACTTTTCTTTTCTTTTTTTTTCTTTTTTCCGTTTTTTATAGAAGAGAAGATTTCAAATCAACTCTTATTTATTTATTTATTTATTTATTGGAGAGGTTTTTGCTATAGGGCGCATGCACTTGCCAGAAAGACAGAGAGAGACAGAGAGACAGAAAGTGAGAAATCACCCTCCAAGAGGGAATGGCCACACTGCAATCTCTTCTCCTCCATTCTCCTCTCAGGATCTTGGTCACACATGCACACATGCCTGGTATGAGTTTAAACCACCAGGTCTGGGAGTCGAACCACAGCAAACACCATGAGAATCCAGTGACCCAGCCATTACACCAACTGCTGGTCTAATTTTTCTAAGATACAATAAGAAGCATGGATTTTAAGGATAATTAAAAAATAAAAATAAAAAATATATTTAAAGCATGGAAGTGTCATATTTACACTGGTTTTTTAAAGAATAACTACAGAATTTGGGGGAAATGACATTGAAATCACATTGAAAAGTCACATAAAGTAAACCTACCAACAAGAAAAAGCAACACCTATGAACAACATTTATGACAAAATCAACTGACAAGGTATCCAAATAAATATCAAAATGCAAGCACAAGGGAACAAATCACCCATAGCCACAGAACCTATATGATAATTACATCTGTGTGGAATGGAGAAAAAAGCCATGAGGTGGAACCTAAAGCACCCAAGAAGAGAAGAACCTCTAGTAGCCAACAGACTTGTACTAGGAAGCATAGGTAAGACCATATGAGATCAATAACAGAAACTGGGCGAACCTCCCTCTCCCATTACTGGGAGAGGTCTTACAGTATGGAGTGATTAGATTGGAGCCATCAAGCCCTCCTGAACCCTCAATACAGGCTTGCCCAGACTTTTTTTCAAAGGCAAGGCCATGAGGCAGTCCATTGCCTGATGGTTAAGGTGGTTGAATCCCATCTGACCAACCACTGAGTTTCAGTCCTGGACCCAGTGACTTGAAAAAACCTACTGGGTGTCTGTGTATTCTCAAAATTCTAAAAAGAAGAGAGAAATAGAGGAGGAAGGATTGTAACCATTCTTCGTGAAGAGAGGGGTGCAGAACTCCCTCTCTCTGTGTCTGTCTCTTTCTCTGGTGAATAAATGTGCCCTCTGACAAAAAAGAAGGAAGTGGGACCAGCAGTTAGTGTAATGACTATGTCACTGGACTCCCACATAGTCGACCGCGGCTCGAGTCCTGGACCTGGTGGCTTAAACTCATGGTGGGCACGTGTGCATGCGTGCCCAAGATCCTGAGAGGAGAATGGAGGGGAAGGGATTGCGGCACAGCCATCCCCCTGAGGGGGTGATTTCTCACTTTCTATCTCTCTGTCTCTCTCTGTCTGTGTGGCGAGCGCACGCGCCCTATAGCAAAAACCTCTCAAAAAAGAAAGAAAAGAAGAAGGAAGAGGAGGAGGAGAAGAGCCCATATACTAAGAAACTGCCATGAATACAATAACAATTGAATGTGATAGGGAGAAAATAACACAAGAAATTAAAGTATAGGCCAAAATGACGAAGGGGAAAAAAGCCAGGGAATCTCAGAAAGCAAGAAACCGTTTTGTTGAACATTATACCAAAACAACAGAAGAGGAAATTATATGGATTTAGAAAAACATTCCTGAACCCCAACTCATTTGAAAACTTCAGAAAAGATAATGACACATAAGTAAGCAACATAAAACTCTTGGGCTCAAATTATATAGGAAAATAAAAGGAAAAAAGATCAAATAACAATTTTCACATAAAGATGTTATAAGGAAAAGAAAAAAAGAAGCAGAATAACAGCCCAATAGATACCAAATTTATGCTAAAATATCATCTACTTAAGAAGATTAAAACTGCAATCTACTGTTTCAAAATAAATTAAAGTACATTAATAATTTATACAAAACATTGAAGAATAACACAAATTAAAATTAGAAAAGACTCAGAATTTAAATTACAGTATTTAGGAAAGAATTATAAATAAAGAATAAATAATTTAAAGAAATAAGGCTAAACTAGAAGAAATACAAAAGTCTATAAACATAAAAAGAATGTTTTAACAGAAATAATAGGTGAAAAACCTAATTTACAAACTATGGAGATTCCCCAAAGTCCTACAAATACGACTACTATATGATCCAACAATTCTACTCCTGGGTATCTATCCAATGGACAGGAGAAGGCTCAGTTGGAAAAGTGCTTGCACATCTATGTTTATCATGGCATATTCATGATTGCTAAGACATGGAACTAACCCAAAAGACCTCAAACAGATGAATTAATTTAAAAAGTATGGCATATATACTGCATGGAATACTATTCAGCTACAAAAAAAAAAAAAAAAAAAAAAAAAAAAAAAAAAAAAAAAAAAAAAAATAGAAAGTGTATGAATCTGGAAGATTTATTGCTGAGTGATGTAAGTCAGGCTATGAAAGAGAGATATTATATTTCAGTGGCTGCCACTCCCACCTCAGTATCCACTTACAGAGCGAGAGTGTCACTCTGAAGAGTAGGTTTCCATCCTCAACTGTTGTGCCATAAAGCTTGGTGTAAGTTTTCAGAGGCATTCTTTCTGTACCGTGTACAAAAAGGCTTCCAAGTCAAGAGACAAAATAAAATAGAACAATAATAATTAGCATCAAGACAAACGTATTCCACATACAGTTTATTTTAATTTAGATACAATTATCTTTCTATATAGATGAGAGAGCTGAGATTGGGGAAATAGGTCATTTTTACCAAGGTTCCAGTATTGACAAGGCAGGCCTGTGGTTAGATTACTGTCTTCTACTTTTCTTCCAAATTTAATTTGAAGCATTAATCTTCACTGAAGAAAAATTATACTTCAGTGAAGCCGTCAACCTAATGACAGCAAAATATGTTTGTTGTGAAGCACTTGGAAGCCTTTTCAGTTCATCTTTCCCAGTTAAAGATACTTTGCAGGCTGATCAACAGCAGTTTACCAAGAAATATCAGAAATTAATTCAGTTAGGAGGAGAGTGCTTAGAGCAGGCTAATAATTTGATCTATCACAGATCATTATGTACTTTGTTGCTTTCACTTGAATATTCCTTCCTTAAATATGGCACTAAGATATTGAAAAATATGTTTCTCAGTCTCATACAGGACTGAATCTCTCAGATTGTGTTCAGATTCAATAAGTCTAAGCACTGAGCCCTGGCTACAGGCCTTTTCATTTAGTTTGTATGCATTGACTTTATAAGAAGATGAAGCACACTTGGGTCTTTAATAATATGATGTTTTTCTTTTAACTGATCACATCAATCTCCCAGTGATGAAATAAATGTCAGCTCATTCTATCCCCATTTTATGCAAGAGAAACTAAAGGCCCAGAGAGTTTGAATCGGTCATTCCTTTACTTATTTGTTCATGTGTGCATTTCACAGTATTTGCTGAGTGCATCCCCTACCAGGTCACTGTGATGAGTATTCCAATTTACCAGGAATTCAGATTTGAAATAAAGGACTTGAAAACTCGTGTCCTCATTGTCATTGGCTTTCATGAATCTTTTGATTTCAGTCTTTATTTCTTTAGTAGTTGTGAAGTCATTCAGGAGTAGGTTGATCAGCTTCCATGTGCTTGTGTATTTTTGAAGATTTATCTTGAAGTTAAAATCAAGTTTAATTCCATCATGGTCAGAAAAGATACTGGGTATAGTTTTTATGCCTTTGAATCTGTAGAAGCTTGCCATTTGCTCTATCATGTGGTCAATATTTGAAAAGCTTCCATAATTGCTAAGACATGGAACCAACCCAAATGCCCAAAAACTGAGGAATGGATTGAAAACTGTGGCACATATACTCTATGGAATACTACTCAGCCATAAAAAAAAAATAAGGCCCTAGCTTTCGACAGAAAGTAGATGAATATGGGAGATCTATTGCTGAGTGAAGCAAGCCAGGCTATGAAGGAGAGACATTGTATGTCTCCACTCAATACAAACCAAGTGTTCACACTCTATGACCAAAACTGAATGACTAAACAATCTAGAGACATAGTAAACAGTTGTAAATACCAGATACAGTATGGGAAGAGGGTGGGTGAAGGAGTAGAGTCTGAGGAAGGACATTAAGGAGAAAAATAGAGAGGCAAAGCATTTATGGGACAAAGAAATGGGTTATCTGTTGAAGATAACTTTATAGTATTGTTAAATGGACTGGTGAGAAATATACACATGCTGGAATATTCACTTTGCAAGCTAAATAATGTGATTAAATGTGTAAAAGAAATTGAAATAAAATAAAATAAAATAAAACAAAAAATTTTTAAAAAAGAAATAAAGGACTTGAATTCAGATCACCTAAATCCCAGACTATATTATTGCCCTATGTAGTTCTGACTAACATTCTAGACTTATGATTTAAGAATTACGTTTTAATGTGTATTAAAGATTTATTATGTGCCAGAAACTCTAGTAAGTGCTTTACATGCCTTATCTCATTTAATCCCACAATAACCCAATGAAGTAGGCCCTGTCACTACCCTCTCTTTAGAGATGAGGTCAATGAGGCTCAGAAAGATAAAGTAGCGCATAATGCCCATCACTCAACAGTGGCACAGCCAGATTTTCATCTGGCTTTACTGAACTGTAAAACCACCTCATTACACAATATTTTCCTTCTGTTTCTGGACTTCACCTGTTCCTCATCTTTTCTATTCTAAGCAAAGGATAGCCAGGAGGATCCTAAGCTGACATTCTTCCTGAAAGTCATTAGTTATTTTAATTGCTAATGACATTAGACATGCATCTCCCTTGACCGTAAATAAGAGGTGGATTTGGAGGGATAGTTTTCCCTGACACTATGCACTGCAAACTGTCTAGGGACAGTGATGTTGTAGAATAAGCCTCTGATGGCCCTCTATTAATGTACAGGCTGATAGTTTAACCTTTTTATTATATAATCTCTTCTTTCTGTTTCTGAGCTTTCCCTGTTTCTCATATCTTCTCCTATAATCAAAGAATAGCTAGGAATATCTCAGCCTGATTTATTTTTCTTTAATAAATATTTTTTATTTAACTTTATTTCTTTATTTACTTATTTATTTAAATTAAACCAAAGAGGGGCAGAGTGAGTGTGTATGTGTGTGTGTGTGAGAGAGAGAGAGAAAGAGAGACAGAGAGAAAGTAAGAAAGCAAGGTCTGGGACTCGAACCACAGTCAAACCTGTGGCAGTCCAGTGCCCTTAACCACCACGCCTCCTGCCGGCCCTCCAGCCTGATTTTCAGTAAGAGTACCAGGATAATTCAATTAAATAGATCGTCTTTTCAACAAATTACACTGGAACAACTGAATATCCACATCCATAAAAATGAACTTAGACTATGTAATCACATCATACGCAAAAAGTAGTTTAAAAAGAATCACAGACATAAATATAAGAGTGAATGATATAAAACTCTTAGAAGATGGGATTAAATAAATTTGTCCTTGGATTAGACAACAGTTTCTAAGATGTGACATGAAAAACAATCAACCAAATAAAAGAATAAAGTAAACTACATCAAAATTCACAATTTGGGGGCCAGCAGGTAACATAGTGGTTAAGGCCTTGTACTCCCACATGGGTGACTGTGATTCAAGTTGTGGACACAGCAGCTTGAAACTCATACTGGGCACATGTACATCGATGCCCAAAATCCCAAGAGGGAAATGGAGGAAAAGGGATTGTGTCTTGGTCTACCCCAGGGGATGATTTTTCACTTTCTCTCTCTTTGTTTCTTTCTATCTCTCTAGTCGGCTCACACACACTATAGAAAAAGTCTCAATGAAAAAAAAATTACCAATTTTGTGCTGCAAATTATATCACAGCTAAGGTGAAAAAGAATTGGATAAAATATTTTTAAATCATGTATTTGACAGGAGACTTGAATTCAGACTACGTAACCAAACCTTGTGGATGGTGTAGTAGTAACACAATGCTCTGCAATGCTGGAAGTCATATAAAGCTTGGGCTTCAGTTTCCAGGCTTAGCTGTACACGCTGGTCATGGACATTTATCTAATGACACAAGGCTGAGCATTTTAATGCATTTGTTGACCATCTGAAAATATTTGGAGGAATATCTATCCAGATCTTTAGTCCATTTTTAAATTGTGTTATCTTTTATGCACACAATAGAGTGTTGTTCATTACTAAAAAGGAATAAAGTACTGATATGTAGTCCAATGTGGATGAATTTTAAAAATATTATCTTAAAAATATCATGCCAAGTAAAAGAAACCAGTGATGAAAGACCACATACTATTTTTGGTTTTGTTTTCTATTTATTTAAAATGCCCAAAATAAGCAAATACAAAGAGATTTGTGCTCATGGCAGTGGTTGTCTGGAAAAGTCTTAGGGGGAGGGTATCATGGCATGAGACTCTGTTGAAGTTTCTTTTCTCTATTTTCGCAAGAAATAAACCTTTTGAAAAGATAACACAACTTAAAAATGGACAGATTTAATTGACAGTCCCCCAAAGATTTTCAGATGGTCAACAAATGCATTAAAATGTTCAGCATTGTGTCATTAGATAAATGCAAATCAAAACCACAATAAGGGAACCAGCAGTTAGCGTAATGGCTATGTCGCTGGACTCCCACATAGTTGACCGTGGTTCGCGTCCCGGACCCGGTGGCCTAAAACTCACGCCGGGCACGTGTGTGTAAGTGCCCAAGATCCCGAGAGGAGAATGGAGGAGAAGGGATTGCAGCGTGACCATAAAAAAAAAAAAAAAAAAAAAACCACAATAAGACATAACTTCACAATCATCAGAAAGGCTAAGAGATCAAAAGGTCAGATGATAATAAGCAACGGGATACCTACTGAGGTGTGGAGAAACTAGAACTGTCATTCATTAGAAATAGAAAAGGAAAGTGGTGCTTTTGGTTTGAAAAGCAGTTCGGCAATTTCTCAAAAAGCTATATATAGATTTTTCATATGATAGCAGTTCTACTCCTGGCCAGATAGCCGAGAGAAATGAAAACATACGTTCACACAAACACTTGTATCCAAAGGTTTATAGCAGCATTATGTCTTACAGCCAAAAAGAAAAGTAAAATCTCCATCCACAGCTGAATGAATAAGGAAACACAGTACATGCATACAATGGAGCGTTATTCATTACTAATAAGGAATAAAGTACTGATACATGGTCCAACGTGGATGAATCTTAAAAACATTATGCCGAGTAAAAGAAACTAGTCGCGAAAGACCACATACTGTTGTTTTTGTTTTTTCCCCAGAATAAGCAAATACAAAAAGACAGAAAGTAGATTAGTCGTTACCTATGAATTGAAAATGAACTTGGGTAAGAATTAACAGTAACTCTTAATGTACAGGGCCTTATACTAAGTGATATAAGCCAGGCACAGATAAATACTTCATGTTTTCACTCATTTTTGGAAGCTAAAAAATTTTATCGTATTGAAGGAGAAAGTAGAATAGCTACCAGAGCCTAGGAAGGGTAAGGCAGAGAGGAGAGGGGAGATGCTGATTAACAGATAAAACATTACAGTAAGATAGGAGGAATGAATTCTAGTGTTCTAATTAAAATTTTTAAAAATTAGGTTGCAGTAGTGGTTGCATGACTATTTGGAAATTCGTATTATACAATAAATTGCTGACTTATATGATGCATGAATTATATTTCATTAAAGGATTATATATAAAAAGGCAATAATTAAAAATTACATCATGAATTACTATGTCACTATTTTATAAATAATAATAAGGTAATAGATGCAGGGATCTATAATCAATGACTACTTGTCACAAAAAGAGATACAACTAAACATATGTCTCCATAGTCTAGCCAAGGAATGTACCCTGAGTCAGATCCAATTTCTGGATCCAGTTGCTATTTTGCAGAAAACACAGAGAACAGTGGCGCATACAGAATTGTACCAGGCATTTGTAATCAGTCACATCCAACTATGAGAAACTCCACAATTCAAACAGTCTGCATTTTCAACAGATCAACTATAAGACAAAGAAAGTGACAGATGGATGTCAATAAAACGTGCAGGAACCATTTGGTATGAAAGCTAAAATGGTTATTAGGTACAGGGGTTGTATGTGGAATGGGGTATTTGAAATGACTTCTGAAGTATCAGCAGTGTTTTATTTCTTAACCTGATTATGGTTAGGTTATCAGAATGTTTGCCTTAGAATAATTCATTAAGTTGGGCATTTGGTTTGTGTAATGTTCTGCATCTAATGTTGTTTTTAATAAATTTTTTTTGATTAAATAAATAGTTACTTAGGAACTAGTATGGAGACTATGGATTGCAACAAAATGAGATTAGAACCAAGGAGGACAGATGAGAAGCATGTGCAAAATGCAGGGCAAGTCTGAGATATTTATGAAGCTAAGAGATAAATTAATAGAATTTTGTGACAACGTCTGAAATGAGTAAGAAAAAGGTACAAGAAGAATGGCATAAATTTTGGGCTCAGATAATCATGAGATAAAGAACCAAGTATAGGAGCATTCTTTCTCTTAATCTTTGACAAATTTTGATTGTTGGTTTTCCTTGACCAGCAGCTATTCTGTCTTGGTCTCATAACAGATGCCATAGTGTCCTGGAAACTCATATTTTCAGTCCATAGATTTCAAATGGCTGATTCCACCATGATTTAGGGAGTGGTAGTGACGTAAGCCTGTTCAAACAGAGCATCCAGGGCCATGCCACAGTGACTGATGGAGGTATGGAAGCATGACCCAAGCTAAACTTTTTGGAATTGAGAAACAGCCTCTCATCCTCTCAGAGTAAAAGGTATAAAGCTATAGACTGTGGCTACTGGAGAGTGAGAGCTTGCCTAGGAGTGATGCTAATGTAACAGAAACATAGAAGAGATGGACACACACAGCATCCACCTATTTACTCACACAGAGTGTTAATGACATTGATTTTGTCTCTAGATCTACTCAAGCCTGAAGACTATTCCTGTACTTGTCATCTGTGTATGAGGCATTATATCACAACTACTCCTATTATTTTAAAAACCGGTTTAAATAGAATTTCTGTCCATTGAAAGTACAAATATATTCACAAATTAACACAAGGATAAAGACTGTTATACTGCTTCCAGACTACTCAGCTATATATCTGCTTTAGCCCATAAATATAAAGTCAGACATGCATATTATGTTATTTTATTATTTACTTTTAGATTTTTGCCATAGGGCGTATGATACTCGCCAGAGAGGAACAAATAGAGATAGAGAGAGAAAGCAAGAAATCATCCCCCATAGGAGATGACCACTCCACAATCCCTTCTCTTCCATTTTCCTCTCAGGATTTTGGGCATGCATGCACATGTGCCTGGCATGTTTTTCAAATCGGTGGTCTGTGACTTAAGTTGTGCAGTGGGCCAGGTGGGATTGAGCTACTTAACGATCATGCTACCTGCTGGCCTCATGCATGTAATTTTAAATTTCCTAGAAGCCACATTTTAAAAAGTAAAAAGAAATGAGAGAAATTAATTCTAATAATATGTTTTATTTAACCTAATATAAACAGTCACTACAATATAATCAGTATTTCTAAAATTATTACTAGAATACATTCTTACTTTTTGTACTAATTATTTGAAATGTCCTATGCAGTTTAAACTCACTGAGCACACCTCAATTCAGAATAGCCTCATTTCAAGAGCTCAATATCACAAGTGGCTGGTGTCTATTGTATTAGACATCAAAGGGTTAGACTATTCCCTCCCTTTCCTCAACAGAGTTTGTCTTCCCCAGAATCTCATACAAGTACCTGGGACCAACAGATGGCATAGTGGTTACATTGTTGGACTCCCACATAGCCAACTGCGGTTTGAGTTCTGGATTTGGAGGCTTAAAACTCACACTGGGCATGTGTGCCTAAAAGCTCAAGAGGAGAATGGAGGAGAGGGGATTACAGTGTGGCTATCCTCCCTGGGGTGATTTCTCACTTTCTGTCTCTCTGTCTCTCTGGTGAGAGTATGTGCTCTATAGCAAAATATCCCCCCCTTCAAAAGAAAAAAAAAAAGAAGTCAAATGTCTACATTCTCATTTTCAAGAGAAAAAAGTAATAACAAAATAACAACCCAGACTAATGAAAGCAAGTTATTTCACAGCTATGAATTAATACATAGGAAGCAAGAAGAGAAACAACTACTAGATATTGAATGTGTATTTTTTGTCTATGTTGACATTGGTGGGGTAGGTGTGTTTGTTAGGTTATCTTGCATGTTTTCTTGCTTGGTTATCTGGTGTTAACTCCTTTCTATGTGGGAAAAGTAATAATATTAAAAGATAAAAATCTAGTGAGTTTATTATAAATTGGATATTCCACTGAATTCTTAGAATAATCCTAATGAGGTAAGTATTTTTTTATTTTAATTTATTCATTTTCTACATTAATTCACTATACACCATCACAACACACAAGTGAATTTCCCATCCAAAATACACTGTGCATTGGCTCAATCAAGCACATCAACATACATGTTCTCAGCAAAATAATTTTCCAATTCTTATGTCCTGCATACCTTGCCTTTTGTTATGAGGTAAGTATTTTTTTAAAAAGAGAAAAAACTCTGTTTATCCCTGAAACACAAATGGATTAAGTCACAGGCCTAGGGGTTGAACCCAGGATATCAGAACCCAGGTCCTGAATTCACATTGTGAAGCACTCCAGTACTGTGGGGTGACTTTGTGGTCTTGTCAGAGGCAACATCATGCTTTCCAACAGAGGCTAAATGAAAGGTAATCCTTCCTGTCCTCTGGGAGCCCGGGTATGATACTTAACTCAGGCTTTTCCAAGCAATTACTCACACTCAGAAATTAACACTTGGTGCAAATACAAAATATATGTGAAAATTTATTCACAGCCGAGGCCAAGAGCAGCAGGTGGACAGCCTTGCTAGATTGTGCCTGTGACCTGACTTCCTGAGGGCCTGAATTCCTACCTCTCTTTCAAAATTGAATCTAAAGCTTCCTGTTTCTCTATGAAGTCCAATATACTTATAATAAATGTCTTTTTGCTCAAAACATCCATAGTCAAATTTATTAATTGCAGCCAAAAATGCTGATTGATATTACTAGGAAATACTATTATAACCATTTTATACAGGAAGAAAATAGATATTTAAAAAGTTGAAAACAATTCCTGATACCACCTAGGATGTAGTTGATAGAACTGCAATTTGGATGTGGGTCTCTAGTCTCTAACCACTTGCTATCCTGAAATTAGAATCTAGATCTCCGGACCCCAGGGTCAGTTTTTTTTTTTTTTTTTCCATGATGCTAACCCCTCAAGTCACAAACAATAGCCTTTTAAATGAGGCCAAAGGATTAAAATAAAGTATACATTTTTTCATATGGTCCCTAAAAATTAAATCCTTAGGTAAGAATATTCAACACTATGGCAGACTTGTGTGAGACATATGTAGGGAACCAGGTTATCATATAAGATGGTTGGCAGTCAACTCCACTTGTCACCACACCAGGTCTGCCTGCCCCAAAGTGTAAACATTCATTAAGTCTACAGGACTTTAGCTATAACCCAACAGAGAGGAAGAAAAGAGTTGAGATTTGGACAGCTTCCACGCTGTAGTCACATCTGCACAGTAAGTCACCTAGTTAAAACTCAAGTGGTTTCCATGGGGAGCTAGATAGAACAGCTATAAATACACTCCTACAAACACAGCTGCTCTTTGCCCCTTTGGTGCATGGATGGCTGACAGCAATGTGCCAGAGAATGCTGGAGAAATGAACTTGAGGCCAGTAAAATGGTGGCACAATGCTAAAGTACTGGGTGAAGATGGGAGAAAACATGAGTTACAGAATCCTTAGAGAATGGAGTCTGAATTAAACCACAAACACACACTGCAGAGCACTCAGAAGGAGCAAACACATAAAACAGCCACCGTGAGAGAAAATCACCTCTATCAATATTAGCAAGTGTGGGAAGAATGAAATTCCCAGATACTATTAAAAGAAATATAAACAAACAAACTTCTTCAGGAGACAATTGATAATATTTATCAAAATTATAAATACATGGATTCTTCATTCCAGTAATTTTATTTCTGATAATATGAAAGGGCATATGTACAAGAATATTTTTAAACATTATCTAATCGTGGCAATAAAATAAATGCCCATGAGAAGGAGACGGGTAGTTATGGTATATTCACATATTGGAATATAAAGACAACTTTAAAAGAATGAGATAGTTCTATAATATATGTAAGGGCATGTAGTGATATTCAGGAAGAATTGGTATAGGGACAAGCAGTGGCAGTATAATAGATAAATACTCTGGTCTGGGATGGCATGGCTGTGAGCTCTTTCCATTTATTAATTCACTTAAACCTCACAGAAAACCTATGAAGGTGATATTATTGGTGATATCTTTGATTTACATAAAAGAAGATGAAGCAGAAAACTGAGAGGTAAAATATGTTCTCCAAGTCGTACCTGTTCAACAACATGAGGGGAGTAAAGAGCTTGTTACTAGCTTTTCCTTGATACAAATTCATATTTTTCTTTTATAAACTACAATTTTGGGGAAAGCTAAAAATCACCATGAAATATATATTTTTTAAAAATCTACAGACTCACAGTCTTTTTTTTAAATGTTGGTTTCTTTTTTTTCTTTTGTTTTTAATTTTGTTTCTTATTTGTTATCACAATCTTGTTTATATTACATTGAGTCACATGTATCTTTACAGTGTATTACATTTGTTTTTTGGAATACCTTGCATATCAGTCAAAACAAAGACTGGTCACCTCATACCTGACCCTTACAGCACACTTCCCAGCTCCCTTCCTTATGTGCTTTCCTCTTCCATTTCGAAGGACAGAAAGAATTCTGCTCCTCTAATTTCCCCAGAGAGAGAGTTCCACCACTAATAGCCTTTGTCATTAGGAAATATGCAGACCAGAAGCTTCTTTGTTCAGCTATAGCCCTCAACACAATTACAGTTGTGCTACATTAAAAATACAAAACAAAGTACTTTAGGTGACCATCGAATGAGAACCACCCACATGATCTAACTCCATTCCTACATATATTTTAGATACTGATTAGGCCAATATTCTAATCATTTCAACTAGAATGAAGGAGTAAGCTTTGCCTGATTATTTCTAAATCATTATCAGGTTTGTTCAGTTGCAATCAATTCCTTGTACCATATCCAAAAGGGCATATTGTATAACATTACATTAAGACTGATTGAAAAACATGGGTAGAAGTAAATGAGATGAAGTGCAGGGCCAATGGAGTTTAATCTTCTCTCCCTCTGGCCTTTAAAGAGGATTACCATAATCCACACCAGTAATAGTAGTCCATGAATTAGAAACCCCTCCCTCTTTAAAATTCACAGACTGAATATTATGATGTCTATAAATACTCTGTGTAATACAATTAATTTAGCTATTAATTCCTGTATCAACCATAAGTACATGACCACCTCTAGCTTAAGTAAAGGGAAACCACTTTTCTTTCAACTGGAGAACAACGTTCGGATTTTAAAATAAGAGACAAAGATCATCCAGAAAGATAAAGATTCCCACATGGTCACTCTTTAAGGTTAATTATGTCCAAACAGTAAACATTTAACAACCTTAGAGCTAGGCTGACTGTCACAGGTGAGTAATCTCCCAGTTCCATAAACCGGCTCAGTGGATAGTTTTGTTTCGTCGAAGAAAGCAATTAGCCTTCAGTGTGCTGGAAAGCAGGAAACAATTTCACAGATTAGTAGAGCTGAGGGCTCTGCTGGTGAAGTTGGTGTGTGGCAAAAACCACTCCCTGAGTTTTTCCTGGGCCAACACAATCAGTGGATGATAACATAGACACAGGGGCAGCTGCTTCAACTGAAGAAGTAGGATGCATAATCTGAAAAATTTTACGGCAGTGACTACAACAGCAAAATGATATATACCGCCACATAACTTTTCATAAATAAAAGGGAGTGATGCTGTATTTAGAGCAAGAAGGCAAAGCTTTCAGGACTTCAGCTATCAGTATTGTGGCTACATCAATTCTAGTGGGTATATAAGAAAAACAAGAGGCTATAATAAAGCAGAAAGAGAAGGAGCTTTTCGTCACAGTCTACTCAGAGAGTCAGAAGGTGGATGCTATATCCCATGTTGGCTTTCTATTTCTTTTTAAACATCAAATAAGTAATAATGATAGAGGTAGAAAATAAGTGATCTAGAAACTTCAGTTGACCTACATACATGGTTTATCTGATTGAACACTTAAACTAACATTTTTAAAGAGTATAAGCCAATTTTTTTTAAGTAGTAGATTTTATATTAAAATTAAGAGTTCCAGGAGCCAGAGAGCAGCACAGTGATAATGCAACTGGACCCACATGGGAAGGTCCCCAGTTTGTGTCTTGGGGCCTCCCTCTATACACCAGGCACACACACAGGCATGCTTGTGATCTGGGCTGGCCAAGACTGGGGATGAATCATGGTGTAAGGATCCTGTTGAGGGTACCCTGACAGGTGGATCGGATCCTGTCTCCTCTCTCTCTCTTTCTTTCTCTCTCTCATGAAAGCAATAAATAAATATATTTTTTAAGAGTTTTTAAAATTATGATTTCTGGTTTACATATAAGTCATGTACATCTTTGTGTGCCGCATTGTTTTTTAAGTAATGAATACAGAATATAATGATCAAGTCAAAGAAACACACACATATTCTTCATCTTAAAGTGTAAATATTACATTATGTGTGTACATTTGGTGATAGTTCTACTACTTTTCTTGAAATGCATATTAAATTATCCATATTTTTTACTCTACTGTTATATACCATCCCATAGCCTCTTCTTTTTATTTACATGCATTCTTATGTCTATTAAAAAGTTTCTCATTGGGCCACTTAGTGGCATGGTGGTTAAGATGGCTGGATCCCACCTGACTGAAGGCATAGTTCGGTTCCAATTTCTGGACCTGGCTGTTCGAAAACATGCTGGGCTGGGTGTGTATGCCCAAAATCCCAAATGGACAAATGGAGAAGGAATTGCAGCATGACTATCCCGTATAAAGGGTGTTTTCTCACTTTCCCTCTCTCTCTTTCTATCTCTTGCCAGCAAGCACTCATACCCTTCAGTGAGGTTTTAAATTTTTTTCATGAACTCCCCCACCAAACCCTAACAACTGCTCCTTGTATCTGCCATTATTCTCAGTTTCTATGTTTTCAGTTCCTTCAGTTCCTGCCATAAAGTACAGACATTTGGCATATGGTCAGCAGAGACATACAGTCTTTGTCTTTCATAGTCTGGATTATTTCACATAGTGTTATATTGAGTTGTCCAAGAAGTCATGATGTATTTTTTTCTGTGTTTTTCTATGCAAAAATGTATCGTGACTTCTCCGACAAGCCAATATATTCTAGGTTTGTCTACTTAAAAAAATCTAGAGTTTCAGCTTTTCTTGAAAAATTAGAGAATTTAGTTCCTCTGGACGACCATGGATGCATGAGCAGCTGTCTTATGGAAAGTAATGGCTCTCCTCTAGTAAGTCCTAGTTCAGTGAAGTCTGCATCACTCTATATTGCTTTTTGACCAATGACAAGCATCAGTTACAATTTATCACCGCCCTTACTATATTTTTTAAGAGCAGAAAAATACTCCCCCACGTCTAGGTTCCTATTCAGAATGGGACAATAGAAGAGGACCAAAAAAACCCAAGTAATTATCAATTATCTTTTTTTTTACCCGTACCCCGTCACACTCATTTTCTTGACTGGTCTGTCCTCTGTAGATGTTTGAGTTTGTGGTGTCTACTAGAACAGGTAAGGAGCTACAAAAACAGGCTTTCAAAGTCAGACTTAGGTACATGTCTAATAGTAATACTGTTTGGCCTTAAATTAGTCATTTAGCCTTTCTACAGATCTGCTTTTCCCATGATATAAGAGGAGCAACTATGGCAATAATGTCCACTGCTTATATCTACTGTGAGGATTAAATATATGTATGTATATATATGCACAAAAGGACTTCAAAGTGTTTGTGGAAAAATGGAATTAAAATGCAAGTGTGTTTTGGTTCAAAATTTTGAAATTTCTGTGTAGTTTTTGCATAATCCATACTTTTCATGAACTTTTTGAAAATTCCCTGGTGTGTGTGTGTGACAGCTGGCACATAGTGAGAGCATTAAAAGTGTTGGGAAAATAAAGGCTGAGGCAATTCAAGAAAATCTGGGTTTGGGAACCAGCAGTTAGAGTAATGGCTATGTCGCTGGACTCCCACATAGTTGACCGCGGTTCGTGTCCCGGACCCGGTGGCTTAAAACTCACGCCGGGTGCGTGTGCGTGCATGCCCAAAATCCCGAGAGGAGAATGGAGGAGAAGGGATTGTGGTGTGACCATCCCCCCAGGGGGTGATTTCTCGCTTGCTGTCTCTATGTCTCTCTCTGTCTGTCTGGCAAGCACACGTGCCCTATAGCGAAAACCTCTCCAAAAAATGAAAAAAAATCTGGGTTTAACCTAGAAGAAATAATAAAATGACAATAGATTAGCAGAGAAGAGCAATTTGGGTAAACTGAATAGCTTTACTCAGTACTCTAATCACATACCCCTCCAATATCCAGAAATTTTATGCATGTTTATTTAACTAGGGCTTTATTTTAGTCTTTGCCACTGAGGTATGAATCAGATCCAGTGCATGTCATTTTCTTTGGCCTAGGTATACTACTAATATATTACAGTCATTTATACATAAGGTGTTTTCAAAGGTATCATTTCAGTCAGTCTTGATAGCATGTGTATACTGAAAAAGGGTAATTAAAATGTTAGGTAAGACAATTTCCAGTTCTATTAGGTGGTAGCTGGGTGACTTTGAAAAATTTACTTTTTGGAATCTGTTTTTTCATCTATAAAATGGGTATAACCATTATTTCTTAAAGCACTGTGGTGAGACAGTATAAAATTCTTATTAATATTCCTTTTACATAAGTTTATGTAATTCTATTTACCTTTCTTCTGGTGACAAACTTCAAAAGCACCCTATACTCAAAGAGGAAAAAAGTTTTGGTTTTAATCTGTAAGCTAAGAAAGAAATAGTTTCTAACATCAATGAAAGGGCATTAAAATGACCTAAATGCACACCTTACCAAACAGCATCTGTTTGCAAGGTGCATTAGAATAATAGCAGGAAAAAAGCACCATATCATCTATTTTATTTTTATTGAATTATTCAACACACATAGCTCCCTTCACTGTATTAGAGAGGGAGCGGCTTAAAATGATCAACATATTGAAAAAACATCATGTAAGAAATTTAGTGGCGATTCCTAAGACATATGGTTCAGCATTAATATTTTCTACAACTTCATATATTATGTTGTGCATATCTCGGCAAAATGTTTCGAAGACCAAGCAATTTTTCCATGATTCACAAGAGCAGGAATAATTCAAGTTAGTGAGCATACATATTAAGTATCTATTTTTGTGCAGAGTATTGTGTCAGAACAAAAACAAGTGAGATATAATCTGCACCTCACGCTATCAAATCTTCCAGAGCAATGTTTTCAAAGTACAATCATGAGACTGTCTATATCATAACCACCTGAAGATGAGTTTTTAAAGTAGATTTCCTGGAGCGAGTGAGCGAGCGAGGCAGCGGGCAGGCGGAGTAGGCCCTGCGCTGGCCCACACGGCCCGGCTGCGGCCT
>NW_006159703.1:250118-304309 GCF_000334495.1 Tupaia belangeri chinensis | reverse complement strand
GGGGGAGGAAGGTATGGAGGGCAACCATGGATGCCAGGGAAAAAGGGGGGAGAAGGTGGGACATAGCAGAGGGTGGGGGATGGGGAATCAGGGATGGCAAGACAAAGGGCAAGGTATGCAGGACGTAAGAATTGGAAAATTATTTGCTGAGAACATATATGTGGATGTACTTGATTGAGACAATGCACAGTGTATTTTGGATGGAAAATTCATTTGTGTGTTGTGATGGTGTAAAGTGAACTAATAAATAAAAAAATTAAAAAAAATTAAAAAAAATAAAAATAAAGTAGATTTCCTGAATCCTCTCACAGACTCCAGACTCAGAATTTTGTGATCTGGACCTAGAAGTGGGCAATTAAACACATTCCAAGGAGATTTGTACATATCCTAAGATTTAAGAGACACTGGTCTACTAAAACTATCTGACTTAAAGAGTTAACTAGTAAGTTGTGCACTGTTGAATTTTTTTTTAACTATATACTAGAATAGTAAAAACATTATAACTGACTGATGAATTACCTTAAGAAGTAATTCATCCAACTACTTCATTGTATTAGTGAATAAACTAAAATCTCTTCATCTCTCTAAGTCATTATTTAGTGTATCATGGGTAAATGGGAAACTGATCAGTTATTTTTATTTTTATTTTTTAGAGGTTTATGTCTTAGGGTATGTATGCTCACCAGAGAGAGAGAGACAGTGAGCAGGAAAGTGAGAAATCACCCCCCAAGGATGATGGCCACGCCACAGTCCATCTCTTCCATTCTCCTCCTGGGATCTTGGGCATGCACCCACATATGCCCTGTGTGACTTTCAAGCCATCAAGTTGGGGTCTCAAACCAAGGTTGAGTCCAGCAACATAATTGCTGCACCATCTGCTGGCACCAGCTGATCAGTTATTTAAGAAAAGGAAACAATTCTCTAACTTTCTTTGTACTAAGAAGACTAAATATGTAATATGTATATGAAAGCAAGATGAGCTGCTACTTAGTTTTGACAGAGGCAACATTATTTAAATACATAACAGGGCCAGCAGGTGGCATGGTCATTGAGGTGTTGGACTCCCACATGGCTGATTACAGTTCAAGTACTGGAACTGGTGGCTTACTTTCTCACTTTCCTTTCTCTCTCTCTCTCTCACTATCTCTTTATGATCAAATTTAAAAATAATAATAAATAAAATAAATAAATATTTAAAGTTTACATAATGAGCTCTTCTAATTTCTCAATTTATTATTATAAATGTCTTAACATAGCAATACTGTAATAATACATTTATATTGAAGATACTCAATTTGGAATCCATGATCCTAGATTGGAAGAAACCTGTCTGGTCATCAGGAGCACTGTGGAGCCCCTGAACTTTTATGCAAAATATGGAATATTTATGTTTTTGAGGATAAGAGATATTTGGCTCTATTAATTTTCAAAAAGATGTATGCATCAAAACCAGATGCAAAACCCAGTATAAAATGAAAGATTGGTGAGATCATCAGGCAGTATGCTTGTTAAGGTGCTGGACTCCCACGTGGTCAACCAAAGTTCAAGTCCTAGATCTGGCAGCTTGCTTTGTCACTCTCTCTCTCTCTCTCCCTCTCTCTCTCTCTATCTCTATCTCATATATACCCTATGACAAATTAAAATAATATTAATAATAATAAATACAATTAAATCAATAATTCTTTTTAAAAAATAAAAGACTGGGAAAGCAACATGTAGCAAACTCATCCTAGGGATAATGCCAGGGAAAACTGAGAGAACATCTGTTTGGTTGGAGAGATGGGAGGCTGGACCAGATTCCTCACACTCTTCCCCAGGGTAAAATCAATGCTTCATCTGTCACATGGAAAAAATCCTGGCAAAACAGTTCCCACCAAAGTACTGATGACAGCTCATGGCTTAACATGTTACCTGTCTCATTGCTTGAAGTCTTTCCCACTGAATCCAGACAAAACCCTTTCACAGCTGACTGATCACAACTGGCATGTATGGCAAAATGATTTGCCATCTCTGTTTTAATTTAATCTCTCTCATTTTAGAAATAAGAAATTTGAGATCCACAGGGCAAAACAAAATTGTTTGAGGCCACGTAGCAAGTTGGTATTAGAGCCTCACCTTGGAGCCCACCCTTTTGGTGCACCTGTCACATGGCCCATTTGCAGTGCCACTCTGGCAGTGCAATGCTCTGCAATGCTGGAAGCCATATGGAGGATCAGAGTTTCATTCCCAGGTCAATCTATACATGCTGGGCATACCCAAGTATACCTGTGGACCTTGCTGGCTGGGAAAGCCTGGGGGTTGGTAGATCACTGCGTGGAACTGTGTGGAGAGTGCTTGTCTTTCTCTTTCTATGTGTCTCTGATTAAACATTAAATAAACACATATTTAAAAGTGCATCTGCCACAGCCCAACTGAAACTTATGCTTCCTCACATTCCTTGAACCTTGTCTCACCCCTTTTCTGATCATTAAATTCTCTGCCATCTTGGTTTCTTAATGGAATTCCCATTCCAAATTTCTCATATTTTTATTTTAAGTAAATAGTTTATAAAGTTAGAAGAAAAAAATGATCTCTGTTGTTGTTGACGGGATTAGTTAAAGAAAAAAATAAACACACAAGGGGCTTTTAAAGGGACTACCTCCCTGAGCTATTGTGAGAATTCAGCCGAATTTGCACATTTCATATTGTATTTCCTGCTCTTTCCTCATGGCTTTAATTCTATCATACTCATAACCTCATACAATTGTTAGCCTATAAAAGCTAGTTATATCTGCTCTCTTCTCAATCATTTCTTTTTTTCTTTTTTTTTGTTTCTCCTTTCCCTATTCCAAAGATATTTTTACTTTTTCCTTCATTCACTAGATATTAAAGATATTTGTGACTATGCTTAAGTTTTCCGACAGAATATAAATTCCTTGAGGACAGTGTATATCCCAGTATGCTTTGTTTATCTTTGCACTAATCATTTTAGTAAACTTCAGTCATTTCTTAGGGGGGAAAAAAGAAAAGAATGAAAGGAAAAAGTCTGGCTGGTATCATCCCTCACCTGTACTCTCAACTTTTCCCAGTAATACTTTATTTTCTTGGAAAGTAGCATTTTTTCTACTCAACACATACAGTTCCCATGGTAATGGCCAATCATAGTCTCTGAACACATGGTAAGGATGGGTGTATGACTCAGATCTTGCCAATTATAGCCAACCATTCCCATATGAGTGATTAAAAGGAAGTATATGACCCAAGCTGGGCCAGAGTTTTTCCCAAGATTCCCGCGGTTGAGCTGCCTGAGAAAATTCTGTACCTTGGATCACATAATTAAAACGGTATTAGTTCACTGCTTGAGGCCATGTTCCCTGTTGTTGAAAAAAGAATCTTCTATAGCTAGAAAGAATGAACGTAATCTGTACTGGAAGAAAACAACCATTGAGAATTCAGTTGTCTTCTCCTCTGTTCTGTACACCATACCAGCATCCTTTCAATGAATCTTATTGTTAGCTTAACTTGCTCAAGATGGATTTTTTTATACTGTCAATCAAAAAGTTCTGATAAGTATACTTGTATTGCCATTTTCCTGTATCAGTGGCTCAGTAAAGATTTACGGAAGAGTTTTTCTTCCAAGTCAATCTATTCCATTTTACTCGTCTCTGCTCCTTGGATTTTACCTTTCTTCCTACCCAACTTTCTGCTTCTCTCCTGTTTTCTCCTTAAATAATTAATGGACTTTTTCCTGCCACCTGCTACAGATATTTTTATGCAAAGGGTCAGTAGCACATAGCAAGCAACAGAAAACACAATTCTAAAAAGACATGTTGGGGGAGGGAAGAACATTTTTATCAGTTGATACTGTCTAAAAAGCAAAAGGTGGTGGAGGAGAGGAAAATGCATTGTGCTCATCTTAAGAACACCGAAAATAATCCTGCAGGAAATAGCATCTAACTGTTCCCATCTTTCTTTTCCAACCCTAGCTGCTGCCAAATCAAATTTCCACTTTACTCCTATCACTGATGCATTTCTTTCAACTCCACAAGCATCTTGGGAGATCATCTTCCCTTGAATAAAACCACCGTTTGGCTTCAGTCTCCTAGACTTATTATTTGCCATGCTGAATATCAACAATGGAGTAATAGGGCTTGAAAACAATATTGCTTATTATTCATGGGGCACATAAAGAATGGCTTGCTTTGAAGTTTAGAGATAAGGTAAACCTTGTAAAATGACAATTTGATTTAAGTCATTCACTTGGGTGAACATGGTTCCTGGAACACCCTGCCAAAACCACACAAGAATTAAAGATCTTGTGATGGATGAGGGAGCAAGATCTAATTGGTATTTTAATAAATGTATTCTGACTTGGTAATCTACCCAGATTTATCACCAGAAAATGCCCCTGTCTAAATCAAATTACCAAGTTATGGTATAAAAACAATGACAAATGCTCTGTAATTGGCTGTTATACAAGTGCTGGCATCAGGAAGACAAACAGGATATTGGTGTCTAGAAATGTTTTCAAGATGCCAAGTAACAGACAAGTATCAACGAAGGCTAGTTTACTGCCATTTTATCTATTTTGAATGGTCTTGAATCAAAACATGTAGCAATATAACTCTGGGGAAGCTTTGGGGGACACTGCCAACTAAGCCATTGTCCTTCTATGGGATATAAGGCAGAGAGAAAGAACTACTAGACCTACAGACAAGCACAGCCTCTTTGCTGCCACAAGTCAGAGGCTCGAAGAGAAAGTCAATCGTCCTTGAGTTCTTACTCCACACTATGTTCTGTCTTAGGTTATTTCAATCATCACAACCCATTGCAAGGGTAAATATTGCTACTTTAACTTTATTAATAAATATACTGCATGGGGTGGAAAATAAATATCTTTATCAAATTCACAAAGTAGGAAATAAAGAGATGTGTACAATTTTTGGAATATTACAAATTTGAAGCCAGATTAATTAGAAAGTCTAAGTCAGTTCCTTTGAGCTATGTTTTGGTTATGCGAGTGTAATTTAAAAAGTAGTTTTTGAACTTGGCTATATCTTAGTATCATCTGGGCAATACCCAGGCTGTACCCTCAAGAACTGGGTTGTGGGAACCAGCAGTTAGCGTAATGGCTATGTCGCTGGACTCCCACGTAGTAGACCGCGGTTCGTGTCCCGGACCCGGTGGCTTAAAACTCACGCCGGGTGCGTGTGCGTGCGTGCCCAAGATCCCGAGAGGAGAATGGAGGAGAGGGGATTGCGGCGTGACCATCCCCCCTGGGGGGTGATTTCTCGCTTTCTGTCTCTATGTCTCTCTCTGTCTGTCTGGCGAGCACACGCGCCCTACAGTGAAAATCTCTCAAAAAAAAAAAAAAAAAAAGAACTGGGTTGTCAGAAATGTCATAACACATTTTTTTCTATGCAAAAATGCATCATGGTTTTTCCAATAATCCAGTAATTAATTAAATCATTATCTCTGGGGATGACACCAGGAATCAATATTTCTTAAGACTCTATACATAGGTGATTGCAGATGCAGATGAATTTGTGAATCAAGAATGTAAAAAGTATCTTCTCTCTTTCAAGTTTTTCAGATAGTTGACTGAGATTAGATTTAAAAGGACACAAGATTTTGTATGAATCAGAAAATGTAAACAGAGATCATTTGGGAGTTTGGGACCCTTCTCAGAGAACAAAGAATGATAAGGGCTTTGGGAAACAATGGCCTTAGAGCTCTAAGAAGTAGAGGCACTGGAGGTAGAAAAGGAGCCCAGAAAACAAAGTAGGGATGTCTAGTAAACTCTACTTAGCTTTGATGGTAATGACTGAATCCCAAGTAAAAGATCAAGATAATCAGCCTCCTTCATTCAAACCACCAACCTCCTTCAAGTTGGGAATTCATCTGCAACTTCTTTTTCCTGAACTTTCCCAAATAGCCTGGTAAGAATATCTTTGGTCTCCTTTCCTAAAGCCTAGAGCTCTCCTGCTACCAAGCATACTCAACTATACACTTCCATCATTGTGTGACCACTAGCTTCATTATAAATTAGGCTAAAATGTTCCAGGAAGAAGGAACAGACACTGAAGAAGACTTAAAGTGGGAATAAGCTTAGCATATATAGAGGACAGAAAAATGGTCAGTTTATTTAAACATTATTCCTTGATGGAGTTGTTGTAGCTGAGGTTCAAGAGGTGAACAGAAGGCAGTGAAAATTGAGCCTTGAGGACCATGACCTTTGACTATGACCTTTAAATTTTATTCTAATTAAAAGGAAAGCCATTGGAGAGTTTTCTACTTGCTGATTAAGTGTAATGCAGAAGAATGTGCATTATCTCACACACCCACACATGCTGATGCAGAGACACCCCGGTCAGCAGCTGTTTGAGTTTCCTGGGATCACTGACCATCATGCCAAGTAATCCTGGCTGGCCACAGATATTACTTGTCATTAACCTAATTATATTTCATTGGCCACTTCTCAGAGCAATGTAGTGAAGTATGAGAGCAGGGTTTAGGGCAGTAAATATTTAAAATGATAATGTTGAGCTTAATTTCTGTCGTCCTATCACTTGCATAGATGCTTGATGTAATGAGTCAATATATCTGAGCCGCTGGTCCCAGCTCTGTCATGTACTAACTGATGCTTGTCTTTTCATCCTTCTGCATTAATCAAGATTCCCAGGGAATGCCTGCTTATTCCCTTTTTTCTCTCACCTCCTCATCCACTCTCTCAGTGGATCCTATTCACCTTATCTACAGAATGTGTTGAGAATTTATCTTCTTTTCTCATCCCCACTAGAAATCCTCTAGTTCAGGTTTTCTAAATCTTAACACCATCGGCAATTTGAGCTATTTCTCTGTTGTGAGATGCTGTCCTGTGCATTGCAGGATGCTTAGGGTCATCCCTGATCTTTACATATTAGATGCCTGTAGCAACCCCTCTCCAGCCAAGACAAGCAAAATATCTGCAGATATTATTCAATAACTTCTTGGGAGGGCAGTGGAGATGGAGGTAGAAAATGCACTGCTTGAAACCGCTGTTTTAGACTGTCTCCTCATTGATTACCTCATCCAGTAAGAGGTCTGATTGCTTCTACACCCCTTCCCTACAACCCATAGTAGTCACAGAGGTATTTCAAAATTATAAATCAAATGACATTACTCTGTTGCTTCAAAGTCTGCTTCCTATGTTTCAGTATCATAACCCTAACTCTATTACAGCCTGCGTGATCAACATGACCAGGTGCCTATACTCTTCTCTAATTTTGTCATGTACCTTCTCTAGCATCTCACTCTAGCAATATTAACCTTCCTTCTGTTCCTCAAACACACCAAGTTTATTCCCACCTCAGGGCATCTGCCTTTGCTATTCTCAATGATAAGAATACAAGTCTATTTCATTTTTCATAGCTGGCTCCATCTTGCCATTCAGGGGATTTGAGTGTCACAACTACAGGTGATTGATTCATTATTTGCTGGTTTATTATTTGTTCTGCCACTAAAGTGTATATTTCTAAAAAAAGGGTACTTTAGGGCTTACCCTATAGCCTCGTAGTTAAGTGGGTCAGATCCCATATGGCCAAGATAAGTCTGAGTCCTGGTCTGGCAGCTTTAAAGACATGTCAGGCACATATGCATGCATGCCCCAAATCCTGACAGAAAAGAACAATAGAGAAGAAACTGTAGCATGATCACACCCTATTGAAGGGTGCTTTCTCTTTCTTCCTCTTCCTCTCGGTCTGTCTGTCTCTCTCTGGCAAGTACACAGGCCTTCTGGCAATGAAAATAATTAACTAATTAATTAATTAAATTTGGGGGCCAGTCCCATGGCTTAGTGGTTAAGGTGGCCAGATCCGACATGACCAACTGTGTGATTCAAATCTTGGCTTCAATGGCTTGGAAAACACTCGAGACATGGGTGCATGTATGCTCAAAATCCTGACAGGATGGAGAAATGAAGAAGGGATTGCAGCTGACCATGCCCCATTGGGGGGGTGCTTTATTTTTCTTCCTCTCTCTCTCTTTTTGTCTGTCTGTCTCTCTCTCTGTCTCTGACAACAAAACATCCTTCTAGGGGTAGGGGAGAAAGGAAAGGAAAGGAAAGGAAAGGAAAGGAAAAGAAAGGAAAGAGTTCTTGTTGATCATTATCTTGTAGACACTCACTAAACCCTTGAATTTACTATTAGACTCTGTTACTTTCACTTCCTAACATTCATCCATTGATTAAAATGTCTGGTTGGGGAAACATTTGATAATATTAAACAATGCCAAAAGTCAAATTCTCAGATCATCTTTGTCTACTAATAAGTGACAAAAGTTTATATAATGAAAGAATAAGGAAACAACCTAATACTCATGATAGGAGATTTATTAAGTACATACATCCATTTTTATAATCTATTGTTTTCACTGTACACATCCATTTTTATAATCTATTGTTTTTACTGTGCATTAGACTATGAGCATTTCCCATATCATTAGATTTTTTTTAAAACATGTATGTATGGATTTATGGATTTTACATAGGATCTAACTATGTTGCTATCCTCCTGCCTTAACCCCCTCAGTAACTGGGCCTGCAAGCATAGACTTCCATGCCTGACTTTAATATGTTTTTTTTATTTAAATAGCAACATATTCACCTGTAGAATAACATAATCCAGTTAATAAATCTCCTAACAGGAGTATTAGGTTGTTTCCTTACTTTTTCATCATATAAACTCTTTTATCACTTATTAGAAAACAAAGATGATGTGAGAATTTGATTTTTTTTAATTCTTTTTTTTTTTGGTGGGGGGAGAGGTTTTCGCTATAGGGCGCGTGTGCTTGCCAGACAGACAGAGACAGAGAGACAGAAAGCAAGAAATCACCCCCCAGGGGGGATGGTCACACTGCAATCCCTTCTCCTCCATTCTCCTCTCGGGATCTTTGGCATGCACGCGCACACGCCCGAGGTGAACTCTAAGCCACTGGGTCCAGGACACAAACTGCGGTTGACTATGTGGGAGTCCAGCAACATAGCCATTAGGCTAACTGCTGGTTACTCGAGAATTTGACTTTTGACATTGCTTAATATTATCAAATATCTCCCCAACAAGACATCCTAATCAAACATACAGGGCTGTACTATTTGGAGAAGGAATTGAAATGGATTTGTGCCAAGCAATGAGAATAAGTAGCACTTACTGGAATTTTTTCAGCACAACCTGTTGTATTTTCACAGAAATAAGGGAGCATAAATACTTCTACTTGTGGATCTGTCTGAAATTTTTAAAATGAGGACATTCTAACTTTTTAGCTGCCTAAGTAAGAAGGAAGATGAGTACACGGCACACCACTCCAATTCCCAAATCAACATACCATCAAACAGAAACATTTAGATGGAAATCAACAGCTCAGAAAGCCTGGTCCTGGCTTCTCTTTCTCAAACACTAGACCACAGCCTTGATGATTATCAGCTCAGCAAAGTTAATGGCCCCTGAGGTTTTACATACTAAACAGCTCAGAGTGTAGCCAGATAATTTGTTTCTAGTTTCACATTGTCTGCTTTGTCACCTAGAAAACAGAGATTGTAGATGACATTTAGGAGTCAGAGAATGTGATAAGTAGATGAGGGACATTGATTTAAATTCTACCAGAAGATCCACTCCAGATTTGTGATTAAAGTTCCATCAAACAGCTAGATAAATATTTTCTCACCTGGGGCCTGTATGGCTAACTGGACATCCCAGGTTCTATGTGCTTTTAAGCACAAATAAGGTAAGATGACCCAAATCCTCTGTGAGTTTTGTCTACTTATTTTGGAAGGCTTCAGGCTCTCTCCATCAGAATGCCTCCCAGTTGCTTTCTAGAAACCCACTTAGCTGATCCAGGTGTGCTCCAGAACAAATCTATGCATGTTCCTCATCTTTATCATTGTTTCTCCTACCTAAGTTCCTGCTAGGTAGCTAGCTATGGTTGTGTCCAAAGCTACTGGTCCCTGGAGTTGTGAGGATAATTTTAATGTCTGTGCAACAAAGGGGACAGTGACTCTCTCTATCTCACAGTCACATTCTCTCACCTAAGCCTATGAAAGCAAATTCTTGCAGCTCTAGGTCACTCTTTTACTTTGCTGGCATTCACCTCCAGTCCAAGGAGACAGGTGGAATACTGATGGGATATAGCTCTGTCTCATTTCCGACCTCAGACACGTACAAGAAAAACGCCTTAGTCTTTTATCCAACATAGCAGCTCCCTTACAAGGTAACTATGCAAATAATTGCCTGACTGACTCCACAGGCCAAGAGATTCACACACAACCCAACTGCAAATACAAGTTTGGACTCAAGAGGACCTTTTTAATGGAAGTCATAAGTCATCTCTTTGTGCAGCAAAGAAATAGGATTTGAGAAACTCAATTGATTTCATGTTGAATTGTTTTCCTTTTTGTATTATTTTGAGAATCTAAGTCCGAAATATCCTCCAATAAGTCATTCAAAGCTTAGGACAAAAAAAAAAAAAGTATATTCTGGACAAGACTTTCCAATTAAAAGTAAATGACTGAGACATGCTGAGTCTTGCCCTGTGGCCTGCCTGCCACACCACAGCTAGGGAAATATCTAAGAAACCAGAAAAAACAAAGAGGAGCTTAAAACCATTGAGGTAGAGAAAGAGAAGAGAGATGCTTGAGATGCTCAAATAGAAGAGGCCAAAGCAGATTACACAAATCTGGTTTTGCTGTCCAAATTCCTCCATTGGTTTTGAAATGGCTTACATCAAGCATGAAATTCACATTCAGAGGGCAATCTGAACCAATGCCATGATTGAAGTCACATCAAGGGTTATCTGTGAAGCATGAGGCAGCTGTTTGTGCCCAGCTCTCTCCTCCGGTGATGTCCCCAAGAATGTTGCATTCCAGGCTATATTAAGGCTGTTATAAGTCAAGTATTTTTTTCTTTGGTTTTGCCAGCCTTCAGACAAAGGTTTAGGGCATGTATATGCATGTACATATGTTGAACCAAGCTCTCAAAGTGAAGTTCCTCCATAAAATGACAAGTACAGGCACTTTCCCCTCCTGACAATACCCAAAAGTGGATTTAGTGCTCATCCCTCTTAAGAAAATTATAACTGCCCTCTTTTAACTATAGCCTCAGGAATAGAAAAGCACACATACCACACAAACAATTTAAAAAATATATTATTTTGGAGGGCCAGCCTTGTAGCACAATTGTTAACCATGATGCACAGAGACCTGTTTAAGTCCCAGTCCCAGCAGCTTAAAAAACATACCAGGCACCATGGCTGTATGCCTAAAATGCTGAAATCGAAAAAGTGAGGATCAAGGATTATAATGTGACCACATCCTACTGGAGAGTGTATACGTGCACTCTGGTAATTAAAAAAATAATAAGAAAGTCATTTTGTAGCAATCTTTACTTTTTTCCTCCTTCTTGATTCCCTAGATTTGATCAGTCACCAAGACTTGTGAGTGCTAATCCCTAAACATCACCATAATTTGGTTTTCTCCTTTCTATTTCTGTTGTCTTAATTCAAACTACATTACAATGCAATAAATTGATTCAATAAATCAAATTACGTCACATCCTTGCAAAAGAGCTGGATTCCCATGTTCCTGTGTTAGAAGCTTGATTCTACTATAGCCTATGAAAGGTCTTCAAAAAGTTTGTAGAGAGTGAGTATGATGAAAAACTATGCATAGCTTTCAGATTTTATTTTTTTTGCACCACAATAAACTCATGTTTAAATTTTATTTTCTCTTGAACTTTTTGAAGTGCCCTCATATCTCTCTGTGAGTTACTTAGGCAGCCCCTTCGGACCATCCTCCACTCTGCAACCAGATATTTCTGCCTGAAGGTCATATCTGATCAAGCTACAGTCCTATTTAAAATCTTGGAGTTCCTCAATGCTTATAGGATAGAGTGCTTGGTATGATCAGGGAAATCCCATGGTGTGAACCCAGGACTTTTCCCATGTGAGTCCAGTTGAATCCCTATGGTCTGCATGTGTGTTCTGCTATCACTACCTAATAACGGCACAACATTGAAAAATTTCTCAGTGTCCCTAAGTCGTAGTATCTTCATCAGTAAATAGGAGAAATAATAGCACCTCCCTCATCAGAGTTACAAGGATTTAAAGGATCAAATATGTAAAATGTAGTATACAGTATATAGTCATTAAATGATGAGTAGTATTTATAAATATTATTATCAAAATCCTTCTAGGTATCTACATTATAAGAACACCTATACAATCCGAAAAACTTTCAATAGGCCCAAGTCACATGCTCACTCTTGTGGATTGAGTAAAGGTGAATTCAATCAAAATCAAAATAGAGATGGAGAGGGAATGTTATAGAAGAAAATTGAGCTGTATTTAGATGCTGGTCAGCAAAAACAACAAAGTCTACTTCACTGAAATAAATAACTGCACCAAAATTAAATTTGCTATGTCTTTTATGCCAGAGGCCATGTACCAAGAAGATATTCTGATAGTTATTCATTCATTTATGCAAAAAAATTATGTATTAAGAGCTACTTTAATGCAAGCCTTAGGAATCCAATGATTCAGAAGACACTGTCCCTGCCTAAGGTAAGCCTATAAAGTGAAGATTTGAGTTGGATGACTGCCCGCCTTCACACCATTACCAGTTCCAGCTCTTAGTGCAAAAATAACATGAAACACTTTGCAGGAATACATAAGGCATATACCCCAAGTACTCCTACAGGACAAAAATGTCATCAGTTGCCATAACAACCTGTTTGGGTTCTGAGGGCATATAGCACTTTTCACACTATCAATCAGAAGTTGGATTTATTTTATAATACTATACAGTATTGACCCCATGCAGAGAGAAATTGCAGATGAAATAACTAGAAGGGCATTGAAGAAGTGAATTTATAAAGCCTCCACATATACCTTGAAAGTTTGAAAGCAAAACAAAGTTTGGTACAAATATTGACTTCGATGTCATGAAATCAGATAGACTACTTTAAAATCCACTAAAAAGTCACATAGGTATGAAATGTTCCTCAAACACACTGACCCACTGAAGATACTTACACTGAATTTTTAGGATAGACTAGACCTACAAGGTCCTCTGGGCCAATTCAATTCCTTCAGTTCACAGATGAGGTCTCTAAGATCCCCAGAAAAAAAGTGGAACTTGCATGGTTTCACAGACCTAGTGGCAAACCTCACAAACCAGAACCCAGATCTCCAGATTCCTATTCAATGCTCATTCTTCAACCCTAACAAGTTAAACTTCTGATGACTTGTCTATTTAGAAACAGTACTCACAAATTTTGTAAATTATATTTGTATGTTCATTCCAAAGCATATATTATAATTTGTGCTCACAAGAGTTCTTCATCTTGACCATGTTCTCGAGATCTGATGACTGACTAATGTTATTATAATAAATACCACAATTCTTGATAACTGACTGATCCTTTTGTTTTAATTCTGATTATTTCCTTGATTCCCTGACCCTTCAAGGCGATCTTGCAGGGTTGTTAAGGAAAAATGTAATATTATTGACAATAAACTCTGATAATATATTCTTCAAAAATATATTTAGTATTTCCTAAATCAAGAAAAGAAATACTAATATAGTTCATAAGTGAACAAATTATAAGTGTAAACTTTAATTTATGCATTTTTAAAAACTTATATTAACTTGTATTAGTTTGTCAGACCTGCTATAAAAAAGTACCATGGGGTGAGTGGTTTAAACAACTGATTTTTTTTTTTTTTTTTTGGAGAGGTTTTTGCTATAAGGCGCATATGCATGCCAGAAAGAGAGAAACAGAGAACAAGAAATCACACCCTGGGGGGATGATCACACTGCAATCTCTTCTCCTCCATTCTGCTCTCAGGATCTTAGGCACACACGCACATGTGCCTGGCGTGAGTTTAAGTCACCAGGTTCGGGACTTGAACTGTGGTCGACTACATGAGAGTGCAATGACATAGCCATTATGCCAACTGCTGTTCCCAAAATAACAGAAATCTACTTTATATGGTTTTAGATGCTACAATCCAAGATCAAGGTGTCATCAGGGTATCATGCCTTCTGAGGGTCACTCTCTTTGGCTTGTAGACGACCATCTTTTTCCTCTGTCTTCATAAGGCATTTCCTCTGCACCTATCGGTGTCCTAATCTCTTCTTATTATAAAAATACCAGTCGTATTGGATTAGGCCCCGCCCTAGTGACCTTATCTTCACCTAATCATCTTTTAAAAAGCACTGTCTGCAAATACAGCCACATTCTGAGATACTCAGGGTTCAGAATTCACCGTATGAATCTGTGGAGGGTATACCCACAGAATGCTCAGCCTGTCAAGTCATCAAGTCATCACAATGTTACCAATTAGCACAAGGTAACTTTTTTTCTTGTTCCCATAGGCATTATCAAAGTCTGGCGGGAAAATGTTTTCTGACATGCCATTTTCTCAACAGTACATTGCCTAGGACCAAGTCTCTTGGACCATGACATTGGCTGAGAACTTGGGGTAACTTGGCACATCACATCAAGCAGTAGAAAACTAAATGTCAGAGAACTAATGAACATCTCAGAATGAATAACAGCATAAGTTCAACTTTGGAACACATGTAAGTTTGTTATTGGGAAAATTATGAAAATCTACTGTATTATTTTGTGTTTTTTCCTGTGTTCCTTGAGGGAAGGAAAAAGGAATTTATTTGTAAATAGCCCTCTGGAATTATTCCAACTAAATTTGAGGGTATGTATAGTGTACTATCATGAATGCTGAATGAAATAGCAAGGTAAGACTAATTTCCTCTACTTCCATAAAAGTAGATTTAACATGCTATTGTCATGGAGAATAAATAAATTAACAACTGCATAAACTAAACAATTTATTCTATTCTGGACTGTATGTCTAAGAAGAAACTAATCAAGGCCTTTCTTGGGAATCAGAGAGCCAAGCAACCAACCTAGGACAGGCTTCCCTTTGTTTTTTGTTTTTTATATTTTTGTTTGTTTGCTTATTTGTTTGTTTAGGTTTTTGCTGTAGGGGACATTCACTTGTATGACAGAGAAAGCAGAGAGAGAGAGTGAAAAATCACCCTCTGGGGGGATGGCTGCAATCCCTTCTTTTCCATTCTTCTCACAGGATTGTGGACATGCACACACACATGTGTACCCTCCGTGAGTTTCGCCAGGTCCAGGACTTGAACCACCATCAACCATGTGTAAATTCAGCACCTTAACCACCTCATCATCTGCTGGCTCTGGCTCCCCTTTGTTTTAACAGAGGCTGTGCACAGTGAAACTCAGCCACATTTCTCAGTTTTCTCCCTCTGGCAGCCTCTAGTTCTGCCATTCTAACTGTAAACCTTACTGAAACATGATGTGTTCTGTCTCACTTAGAACTTTCAACACATGTTAGTGACTCTTCCTGGAATAGCTTTCTCCTCCTCACCCTCCTGGTAGTAATAATCCTCTTCTGGTTTTTGTCTGAAATGTTACAGTACTGTAGAGATCTTCCTGATAGCTCTTATTTCCATTAAATGACCTGTCTGTGGGTAGTCACATAGACGCTTCCATCATGACATCCATTTACTGTATCAAAATTCCCTGTTTTAATTGCCTTCTCATTGCAAATGTCAGAACCTTGAGGAGAGGGATGGTCTTGCTCACTGCTCTATTTTCAAAGTCTGACACTGTGCCTGGTTCTCAAAGAATGTTTGCTGAATGAATGATGGATAACAGGGTTTTCCCCAAAACTCAGTCAAAGGCTCAGTCAATGGGAGCTGCTCACAGATATAAATATGGCAAATAGAGTTTCTACCTTTAATACACTTTTATAGCAAGGGAGCACAATCAGTATAAAAACTTGAAGAAAGATGTGAAACTAACCATAGAAATCTGCTTCCATTTTTTTTTTTCACTTTCCTAAAAGCAAAGCTAAGGCCTAGAGAATTCCAGTAATTAATACAATTTAATAATGGGAGAGATGGACCAGAACATAGATCTTTTGACTTTTGGTTCATTTAACCATTCAGTAGTGCTGATTAAGCAATTCCATGTAGTAGGCACTGAGGACAGAAGCATGAATAAGAGAAGTAAGGACCCAGGACTCATGAAGCATATATTCTGAAAGGGAAGTTGGGCCATAGACAGGTAAAAATAAGTTACCAGAAAAAAAAAAAAAAAAAAAAAAAACAAATGACACAGTCAAGAGTTTGATGATATATAAAGCGATCAGGAAGGCTTTTCTGCAAACGTGACATGTGACCTGAAGTTTAAGGAAGAGTGAGCCACGTGAAGTTCTAGGAGACCAATTAGGATCATAAGATAAAAAGTTTGGGGACCAGCAGTTAGCGTAATGGCTATGTCGCTGAACTCCCATGTAGTCGACTGTGGTTTGCATCCCAGACCCAGTGGCTTGAAACTCACGCCAGGCGTGTGTGCGTGCATGCCCAAGATCCCAAGAGGAGAATGGAGGAGAAGGGATTGTGGCATGGCCATCCCCCATGGGGGGTGATTTCTCACTTTCTGTCTCTCTGTCTGTCTGGCAAGTGCACGCACCCTATAGCAAAAAAAAAAACTCTCCAAAAAAAGAAAGAAGTTTGGAGCACTGGAAGATGGGAGGTGAGAAGAGTAGGAGTGTAGGGAGCAAAGGGGATAGTCATGTAAGATGAGGTTAGAGTTGCAGGCAGAGGCCACATCTCCTGGAGCCAAGCCAGGTAAGGACTGTGGATTTATTCTAAGTGCCACGGGAAGCTCCGAGAGAGTGACAGAACTGATATACCTCTGCCCCCAAGGCATTTTCACCAAAGTACAGTGTCTTGTTTTACCCTGACATCACCATTGAATATGTGAATGAGGGTGAAAAATTCAGGAATTAATAAAACAATGAACCATGGATTTATTTCTAATGTATTTTCCAGAAATAAAAAGATTTTTCAGTTATACATAAATATGTGAAAATTTGTGTGAAAATCCATTCCGAAAACAATCTGTCTGTAGCATAGGCACTTAAGCCAGATCTGTGGGGCTAGGCCTCGCAAATTCTACCAAGTTATAGCGTTCAAAAGGGTTCCAGTGAGGATTCTCTCTCCAGGGTATACAGAGCCCATGATTATTTACAAAAACTATTCAAATAGCAGGTCTTTTGCTCTTGGCTCTATGCTTTATCATGGCTAGACAATGTGCTGAAGAGCAACTATGAAAAAAATGTAGCTGAGATAGTAATATTTTTCCTTAAAAATACTCAGTCAGGCCAGACAGTGGTGCGGTGATTAAAGCAGTGTATCTTACACAACCAACTATGCAGTTTAAGTCTCAGACCCAGTGGTTTGAGAAATATACCAGGTACGTGTGCATGTATGCCCAAAATCATGAGAGGAGAACAGAGGAGAAGGGATTGTGACATGGCCATCTCCCCTGCGGAGTATCCTCTCTCTCTCTCTCTCTCTCTTTCTCTCTCTCTCTCTCTCTCTCTCTCTCTCTCTCTCTCTTTGGGAAGAATATGTGCCCTATAGCAAATTAAAAACAAAGCGAAACTCAATCACTCAAATCCCCAAACTCCCACTTGATTAATATAAATTTAATGAACTTAAGTAATAAATTGCTTAAGAAATCCTAAGTGAACTGTTTTCGGTCTTATCTATTTTAGTATTTTCAACTTAAAATTCGGTTGATGGATTAGACAAAAAACGAATATTTAGGAGAAACAGGATGAAAAGTGTCGACACTGATGACCTTACACATGGAATTTTCCCAACTACTTTCCCTCCTACCACCCCTCCTATGAGAAGCATGCATCTGAGCCAAACCTGTAGTGCAGTGGATAAGCATCGTGCAGAGGAAGCTGGATCTCACATGAACAACTTCCATTCAAATCCCAGCTACTGGAGCTTGAAAAACATACCTAGCTCATCCATACTGCCCAGAATCCTGGCAAGATGAAAAAACGAAGGGAATAAAGATTGTGGTATGACCAGTCCTAGTTGGCAGGTGTTTTCATTCCCCCTCTCTGTAATGCATGCATGCCCCCTTTAAAAAAAAAAAAAAGTAAAGGAATAAAGCATGAACATGAACATAATGCCTACTCAAGGGCTCTCCAACTTTGTCAAAAGCTTTCTTCCTAACTCCAGTGCCTAAGGAATCAATTTCCATCTGACACACTTTATTGGAAGTGAAAGAGGAATATAATAATTTCAGCCTCCAAAGCCTAAAAATTGCCAAGTATAAGAATGATCAGTGAGTTTCTCTGCCATATAGTTATATAGAGAGGATGATGGTGGTAAAAAATCTAGGAAAAGCTTTTATCAATTCGCATGTACTGGCTTCGTCAGAATCTCCTCTGTCTGAATCCTCTGTCCTTTTCTGTTTCTAATAGCATTAAGTCTGTCTTCCATCAAACCATACACAGTCTTCCACTGGTTGCCGCTGAATAAATGATGTTGGCGCATCTTTGCAAAATAGGTGCCTGTTGGATCATTTGCACCAATGTGATATATGTGCTATTGCAAAAATGAGATGAACCATAACTAGGGCATCTGGATCACAGGACAATAAGGAAGGAAAATTGTCTTTTGACAACTAGAGGAGAAACACTGTCACTTATAAATGGATATTTCCAGAACAGATCATTGTAAACCATTGAAACGATACCCTACTACAGAGCTGATTTTTAAATATTTTCTCAATTCAAATCATTAATAACTATCTGATCTTTAGAAACTTATTGTTTTTACTTCTTGGCATATTGTAACATACTAAGATCCTTCAGTGAAGATAAATTTGAGACAAAGCAAGGAACTAACGGGGCCTCCTGATGAGTAAACATCACTTGTCTCTTCGTCACTTCTCAGAGAGGTAACAGCCTTTGTCCAAACTAAAGCTGTGTGTGCTCAGTGCAGGTTTCTTTTTGTTAGACTGAAAAAGCTTTGGGAATCCACAGGGTGCTCTCTAGTTATCTAAACAAGGACTAAGATGGTTGCATGATTTGTTAATGAAAATAGCCTTGTTTACAGGGTACTTTCAGCATCATTATGAACAAAAAGCCTCAGTATGTCACCAGAACTAAATAATAAATCAAAAAATCCCCTACCTTTCAGCACATCAGTCCTATAAATAGCACTAAGCATGGCTTTTGTTTTTCATCCACTCCATTGGAAATTCAAAATTAAGGAGGATTCCAAATGGGGCTTAGAACCACCAGTAGTTTCCAAATGACTCCTTGGGAGAGGTAAGACTCAGCTTGACCAAAGAACCTTATTGTCTTGGGTCTTTCTAGTCATTCTACTGAGATCCCCACTGGTCCCTTGTGCTATCCCAATCGATGTAATGAAAAATAGAACTGTTGGCCAACAAAAGCCCAGCCAAACCAGCATCATCAGGGAAGCAGCTTCCTGCAGATACGCTGCTTGCTAGATGCCTGGCCCTAGAGTTACAGGTTCAGAGCTACCTGGTGAGCTGTGAAAAGCGTAGAATTTAAGTGCCCACCTTAGCCAGATGAGGCTTCTTATGTGTTACAAAGAAACAAAGCTAAGACAAGAAGAATCTTCAAGCACAATGAAGGCTTGTTTGACGGAAATAGTTACTGGCAGGTCTCCATCTCTACTGAGGACACAAGAGGAATGAGAGGCACACTGTGACAGCAGAGATTAAGGCATCCTGGAAAGTAATTTGCTAAACATCACAGGGTCCTAGAAAAGTCTTTTCTACTCATGACATTCTCATTGGCCTGAATTCACCCCAATCACCAGAAAAATGTGGTCTGTAGGAAAGCACGCTTAGATGGTCTCTTTGTGTTGCCGTAATTTTCATACTACATTCTTCAGAGAAAGTACCCAAACCGAACAGGTTTTGTTTAACATGGGTTATTAATTTCCAGAAATGACAGTGGTACAATGACTTAAAACTTAGCTTTGGAGTTAGAAAATCCTAGGTTCAAATCCTAGTTTTGATATTTAATATCCGTGAGTTTGTGCAAATTACTTAATCTAACTCTCTCTACAAGAAAATTATTAATATGTGAACTGCTTAGGAGAGTACCTATTCCCCTAAAACACTCAATAAATATTAACTAAGTATTATCATTACTGTTACTCTTCATTTATAATCTCTAAATATAGCATAAGAAAGATCTGCCTTAATTCCTTCCTGACAGAATGAAAACCAAAGTCTAAATTCCCTGACAGTACTCTATTCTGGCCAGCACTACATCTGCTAAATTGGAGAATAGCTCAGTCATGAAATAGTCTGTGTCCAGCTGTGTGTCTGTATCCAGAGACTGAGAAGGCACCCATGTATTTGTCTCTGACATGAAGTGCCCCACCAACATGACTACTGAGACAATCTGCTGTCTCTCTATCATAGCGAGATGCATAATAGAAAGGTCCCAATATACCGTGACTCCAGATGCCCTGTTTTGGTTTCTCAACAAAGCAGAAGACCCACTTGCCTTGCCTACTCAATTTTCTTTCATAATTGTATGTGTCTGCCCTTCATTTACTAAAGCACGTCAACATCTGCCAACTCAGATCATGATCTTAGTATTCCTGGGCAAGGACAGGAAAAGAGGTAGGAACAAGTTATAGTTGAGGAATATTTTCTGTTATCATCAGATTATTTACCAATCAAGTCATATACATATTCCCAAATTCTCACAGAGAAATATTCATTGAATATGAAGGATAGACAGAAAGTCAAGCATCCACAGTATGGGGAAAGACAGAACATAGCTGTTAACATGGTAATAATCACATTTGGCTTGTAGACACATCAGTCTTCTTCTATTAGCACATGTGTTCTCCCTATATTTTACTTCTGTCTATGTGTCTTTATATGGCATTCTCTTCTCTGTGTGTCTGTCCAGATTTCCCTAGTCTTATTAGGATACCAGTCATTGGATTAAGGTCATCCAAGATGATATTATTTTAATTTAATCACTTCTACAACCACTCTATTTCCACATTACATTCTAGAATTTCAGGGGTAAATTCTTCAACATAACTTTTTGGTAGACAGAATTTAACCCATAAGACACGATAAAAATGGACTTTGCAGATGTGTTTGAGTTAAGAAACTTGAGACAGAGGTATTGTCCTGGATTATCCAGGTGTGTCCCATGTAATCATAAGGGCTCTTCTAAGAAGGCAGAAGGATCAGAAGTCAGGGAAGGGAAGGCTATTTGGGTCCATCTAGGTAGCACAGTAAGTAGCACAGTGAACTGAAGTGCTTGGAAGCTATGTGGCCAAATGCCAGTTTGGCTCCTGGGCTGGTGAACCTGAAATATAACAGGTGTGTATGTGCATGCCCAAGATCTTGAGGAGCTAGTGGGCTGAGGGCAGGGGATCTCAACATGAGCTCTCATGTGCATGTGCATACACTATCATGATTAAAAAGAAGAAGACTAGGGCCGGCAGGTGGTGAGGTAGTTGAGGGTGCTGGATTCCCACATGGCTGACCACAGTTCAAATCCCAGACCTGGCAGCTTGCTTTCTCATTTTTCCTTTCTCTGTGTGTGCGTGTCTGTCTGGTCAAATGAAATAATAATAATAATCATAACTAATGGAATTAAAGAAATAAATAATTCTTTAAAAAGAGAAAGACTATTTGACCACAAAGGCCCAGATCGAGGTGAGGCAAAGCCATGAAATGCTGGCAGACCCCAAAGCTGCAAGATCTAAGATGTTTTCCTGGAGTCTCTATAAAGAATCAGCCCTGCTGATATCTTAGATTTCCTCTCCAGACCTTTTTTGGGCTTCTGACTTTCGGAACTGTAAGAGAATCAGTTGTTTTAAGCCACTGAATCTGTGATAAGTTTGTTGCAGTCATAATGGAAAATAAATACAGTTTGTAATTTTAAAATCAGACTTTTGTATTTGATTTCCATTCATACCTGAGAATGTAGTTCCCTTCACAAAAGGAAAATGAATGATTGATAAAGTTTTAGTACCAAAATCATGCCATAAACCTTTAACAACTAGGTTATATTATTGAGCTAAGCCTTCTTGAAGAACTGTCTTGTGAACTCTTCAAAACAACCCTTTGAACTAACTGTTCTTATTATTTATAATCAAAATCTGAGAAATTGGGACCAGCAGTTAGTGTAATGGCTATGTCGCTGGACTCCCATGTACTTAACCGTGGTTCGAGTCCCAGACCCAGTGGCTTAAACTCACACCTGGTGCTTGTGCATGCGTGCCCAAGATCCCGAGAGGAGAATGGAGGAGAAGGGATTGTGGCGTGGCCATCTCCCCTGGGGGGTGATTTCCTGCTTTCTGTCTCTCTCTGTCTGATGAGTGCACGCGTCCTATAGCAAAAACTTCTCAAAAAAAAATCTGAGAAATTGAGGTCAAGGAATATTAAGGAACACGTAGCTAATAAGTTAGTGGAGTCAGGACTTGAACTCAGACCAAGTTACCTCCTTTCTCACCACTGAGCAATCTTCTTCTCATACTCATCTGTAACAGGCAAATGTCGTCTCTAGACACAGGGCAGGAAGCCTGGTCTACAAATGGTGCAAAAGTGCCACACATGCCATTTGTCTTCATGCAAGAGAAATGGTCATTGTTTACCTGGCCACCTAAGAGGGGTGGTGAAAGAGAGGCGAAGTAAACATCCTTCTGCCACAGATGCTATTGTGAGATAATCAATCAGCCCAGAAAAGCCTCTTCTAAAGCCAATGAACAGTTAATGGTGCCAGTATCCAGTTGGCAGAAGAAGAATAACAGCCTTGGGCACCACATATGCCAGGGGATTCTGGCTTGTACACCAAGTTGACCTGTTCTTCCAAAAACTGAAATTAGAAAATCAATCCCACTCTTTCCTTCTGCCACAGATGCTATTGTGAGATAATCAATCAGCCCAGAAAAGCCTCTTCTAAAGCCAATGAACAGTTAATGGTGCCAGTATCCAGTTGGCAGAAGAAGAATAACAGCCTTGGGCACCACATATGCCAGGGGATTCTGGCTTGTACATCAAGTTGACCTGTTCTTCCAAAAACTGAAATTAGAAAATCAATCCCCCTCTTTCCTTCCTCAAGCTATTTCTGAGCTACTGGAAGACTGTCCAACATAGACTGGAAGCTTCATGATAACACCATAGCTGTTGTCTTGCTTAGACTCTCAGGCCTACATAGTCTCTGGGAAATAAGTGTTCTGCTACAGTTTGATGAGTGAACAGAACAGGCATCAGATATGCTTGGATCTATAAACCCCTCTCCTATCATAAATCAGCTATGTTAACTTGTATAATTCACTTCATCTCACTGAATTCGCTTTCACATCTATGAAATGCAGATTTAAAATCTGGTCATCAATGACCTTGTCTTACAAAGCATTGTAGACTTACAGTACTTAGCAAGATATTCTGCATAAAAGTTATTTCAGAATAAATGTGCACCAATGAGTAAATGAATAAAAGAATAGACGGATGGGAAAGGCAAGTTATTCACATTTTTGTTACCCCAAAGATTTGCTCATATTATAACACATACAACCATCCATCTGCAGTTTCCAGGAACCCCTGCTCCTGCTTCTCAATGGTTTTGGTGAACTCAATACAACCTGAGTTTCTCCAGGGGCTACCGGCAAGGTTAGAGTTAAATAGAAACAAGTTAAAAGTATACATGACATAATTTGACCCCCTTTTCATAGACCTTGGTTTATGCATCTCTGTGTATGTATGTTTTCTCGTGTGTTTCAACCTACAAAATTTTAGTTCAAATGGTTCTTCCTTGAGAGATCTTTTCTGATTGCACAATTTAAAGTTGCCACTCAATTACTCATTACTGTAGCATGATATTGTTTTGCTTTCTTTATTGTATTTATGAATATCTAATATTTTCTTGATATTTTTGTATTTGTTTATCATTTGCCTCCTTTTTATTATACTATAACATCTATGTAGGTAGAGACCTTACCTGCCTTATCCATCACTAAATCTCTTAAACCAGTACTTGACATATATGGTATGAGTGAACAGTTTCTAAAGTTTCTGCCATGTGTAACATTCTTTATCATGTTATAACCTACTGCTACTCATATTCCATACCCATATTTCCCCCAAATACTGCAACCAATAACAAAACTAGACCAATGTTGATGTGTTGCACGAAGGTTCCTGTGGTCTGAGGGTCTCTGCAGCTATGCCCTGGACAAGAGGTTCTGACACAAGTTTTATGCTTTGGAGCTCTCTCTGATTGGCTGCCAGATAATTCCAGCCAGTTACCACCTTCCTTCCTCTCAGCTCTGGATCCCTTTCTTGTCCTAAACCAGTCAGGATACCATGTCTATCTGAGTCAAGTGTGTGTGACCTTCTCTTAGGGAAGCCTCTCTGCTGCTCTCCCTTCCTTCCTGCAAGACTCTTCTGTCCAGCAGGCATTGACCCCTCTCCCAAGAACTCTATGTAGGTTGATTGAAACTGCCTTCCCCCTGCTTGGAACAGATTGAGGACAACTCTTCTAGTTATAAGCCAAGGGTTAATTTGTATCATGTATAGAAAGCAGTTAATATATTTAGAAGGTAAAAATATTGAAAGAAAGAAAACATTGTACCTGTAGTTATGTTTGCATACGGGCATAATCTCATGAATGGGGAGTATTGGGGCATAAATTAAAGGAAGCTCTGAATAGATTAAGCATTTCAATTCAAATTTATAGATTCTCAAAAGAAGCTCTAGCACTTCAAATCCTTAGTTCTCTTCTCTACTCTGAGAGGTAGAATCCATCTTAGATCTTTTCTTATGTTGAGATATAGAAAATACAGAGCTGCAGTACTACTTAATTGCAAAGGAAGGGCTAAGGATGAGAAAAGGAAGTAAGTGTAAAATATCATAATTACTTTTGCTGTGTTCATGAGCAACTTCGACAAAATTCTCTTGGTTCTTCCAATTTGTCAGTCAGACTAGCAAAGATTACAATGAATGTATATCATGGACAGAACTGACTATTAGTGAAATATATTTTAACATTTAAGATGTCTAGGAAATATTTATATATTTTCATTATATATCCAGAGGGTTGCACTTCAATATACATGCTGGTAATTGATATGGCAGTCAAAAAAATAAAACACAATCACTTTGCTTACAGAAAATTAATTCTTATTAGAAATAAATAGAAAGTACAAATTATAAAAGTCAGAAAGCTAATTATTGCCTATATAGGAAAGAAAATGTTATTCTGGTTTTTACTAAGATTAGATCCTATGAAAAAGTTTTTATTGGTGGGCTGCTTACCACTCAGGGAATAGAGGAGATAGCAATGACCTAGATAACTTGGAGGCAAAACATAATTTCATATGAATTATCTTACATATTAGATAACCTGGATAAAACAATACATCTAGGTCATGAGTGTTCCTGAGGCTCAACACGCACAACTACACCACCACGTTAATCTTTTATTCCCCCTAGCACCGTGCTTCACACATAGTAGGAATTCAGTCAACATTTGCTTTCAAAGAATACAAATTAGCACTCTGCTCCCCTGTATTACTAAATATGTCACCATTTCATTCTGGTTGTTAGAATGGAAATTTGCCTCAGATTCTTTCAATCATAGGAACCAATTGAGAATTTCATATTTTATCCCGGTATCAAAGGTGTTAAAAGTTACTGTGTATAGGATGTAAATGTAAGGAAGTAGTGTCATATAATAACAAAATCACAATTGTTTATATTGTAGACATTTCTGCATGTTAAGAAATAGAAACACTGAAAAAAATATGTAGTTAAAACAGGAAAATTTGTAATAGAGTCTCCCTCTGGGATGAATTTATATAAATGTGTAGATGTGTGTGTGGGGGGAGGTAATATATTCAAAAGTATTTATACTAGAAGTTTATCTGTGTAACTACTCTAAGCCTTTTTACAGGAGGAGCCATCTTCACATCCAGTCAAGCTTCAGAATGTGTGAATAAATTTTAAAAATAACTTGAGGATATAAGATAACTAATATTTCTAGAGCTCATGATAGAGCCAGTTAATGGTAAATTGCAATGAAGCAAGTAAAATTCTCACTTTCTTTAATGATCTACACTGAATTCTATGAAAATTAGCTTGAGCTCATAATTATGTTGGCCTAAAATAAATCAGAGTGAACATAAACATAAGATTGAGGAAGGGACCAGCAGATGGTATAATGGTTACATCACTGGATTCCCACTTGGCCAACAGTAGTTTGAGTCCTCGACCTGGAGACTTGAAATTCACACTGGGTGTGTGTGTGTGCATGTCCAAAATCTCAAGAGAAGAATGGAAGAAATCCGATTGCAACTTGGCCATCCTCCCTGGAGGGGCAGGGAAGATGATTTCTTGTTTTCTGTCTCTCTATCTCTCTCTGTCTCTCCAGCAAGAGCATGTGCCCTATAGTGAAAATATCTCCCCAGAAAAAGAAGATTGAGGAAAAACAGGACTTTTAAAAACATCCACGTATAAGGGCTGGGTGGTGGAGCTAGACCTACATGGGAAGTCCTGGGTTCATATACAAAGACTTCTCTGAGTAACTGGCAAAGTGCAGCTGATCCTGGCCAGCTGCCCCTGGGGGTGCATCATGGCCATTGCAGGGACCTGTCTCACTTTCTTTCTCTCTCTCTTTCTCTTCTTCCTTTCACTCTCTGTCCCTCTTATGGAAAAAAATAAATAAATAAAAGCTTTTAAAAATGTTAAAGTGTATGTGGTAATAATGGATGCAGGCAGCTCTTCTCTTTACTACCTGATATACTGCCTTCATTCCACTGGAAAACATGAACAATAATAATAAAAACATTATTGAATATATATATATATACTCTAAATTAGTAAAATAGTTAATCACTACTAGAAAATCAAAAGCCCAGCAAAATAGCAGTGATAACTTTTGCTATGGGATTTCTGCTTATGGCAAGGCAGTAAATTTAGCATATAGTCTATCAGGTCTGGGTAAAACCCATGGTTGTATGGTTCAGCTATTTTGATGACTTGCTCATCAAATCAGTTTTACATACAACGTGATGAAAGCAGTTGCTAGAGCAAGAGCTGGGTTTAGGACTTCAGGTGACAAGTTCTAGTCGACGAGTCATTTTTTTTTTTTTATTCTCAAGAGGAATCTGACATGTTCTCTATACTAACAGTGAAAACAGAATCTCTTCAAAGACCATTAGCCTGTATCTCCATCATTTCCAAAATATACAAGATAAATACTTCTCTAAAGTGAATTCAACAATGCTTAAAAAACTACATAAATAATAAACACAGGACTTAACTGGATGATATTGCAAGTCAGTTTACATCTCAGAGATTGGAAAACAGGCTGATTTTTTTCTCTCATACATTGATCAGCATACAACCTACCTGAAGCTGCAGAGCAATGCTTGGATCTCTTTATTTATATTTGTATTTATAAGAAGGCCTGATGTGGACTTGAGAAGTGCCTAGAATATATTACTTGAGCAAAAATTTATAAAAACCTGTAAAACTTCTGTGCCTATGTTTTTAAATTGAGCCTCTAGCCCTCAGTTATCTTCTAAGCAAGAAAATATCAGCTGTGTGTTAATTCAGTCCACCAATCACTTCCCCACATATGCCCCAATCAAGAGCCAGGTATATCATGTGAGTTCTACTTAACTATCTAAACATATGTGTCATTAGATGAAAGTCATGTGTTTGGGCCAACTACCTGAATCAATAAATACCAGACATGAAAATTAGGTATCAAATCAAAATTGTGCATTGTGTGTTTTCCAAATGAGTGACCGATAGCTCTTGGGTACTTCACTTATATCAAGAGGGTAAAGGTATTGATGGCTGAAAAGTAAAAAAAGGATCTGTACAGAGATGAGATTTTGTATACATCTGCTGCCATGTGGCTACCTCTATTCCTTTAAGGTAAGACAGAGACAGGAGTGCTTCAAGGAGAGTACTTAGAGAGCTTGACAAAATCCCCGAGTTTGAGAGTCAAAATGGTCTGGAGTCTGACCTCCCATTTCCTCCCATTTTTCCACCTCTTCCTCTGACCCAGAAATCTAGAGCAGGATTGGCAATTATTTTTGATAAAGAGACACCTAGTAATTATTTTAGGCTTTGCAAGTCTCTTACACATGGCATTGCAAAAGCAGTCATAGGTTATACCTAAACTAATGGCTATGGCTGTGCTCCAGTGAAACTTTATTTACAAAAACAAGCAGCAGTTTGGGACCAGCAGTTAGCATAATGGCTATGTCGCTGGATTCCCACGTAGTCGACCGCGGTTTGTGTCCCGGACCCGGTGGCTTAAACTCACACCGGGCGCATGTGCGTGCATGCCCAAGATCCCGAGAGGAGAAAGGAGGGGAAGGGATTGCGGCATGGCCATCCCTCCTGGGGGTTAATTTCTTGCTTTCTGTCGCTCTCTGTCTTCCTGGCAAGCGCACGTGCCTATAGCAAAAACCTCTCCAAAAAAAACCCAAAAAACAAAAAACAAGCTGCAGGTCAAAGTTGGCTCATGGGAAGAGTTCTCAAACACCTGTAGAAACTGAGTGAGAGGCTGACAGACATCTTGGGCAGCAGAGTTCAGAGAGCAGTTGCCATGTTGTTGTTAATCTTGTTGACTCCAACCTCAAGGGCAAAGACCCTTGAGGGTTTCCCATGATCCAGATTAGGACTAGGTTGAGAAAAGTGAACAGTCTGAACTAGTTTAAATTCTGCCCAAAACAGCTACCTGGGAAAACCATAGAACTTCAATGGGGAGATTATCGTCCAGGGAATTGCCAGAATGTAAGAATGTTGGCAGGAAATGTTAATGCTAATAAGAAAGACTAAAGAAGGCTATTACAAGTTCTCTCATGCAGCCATTCCAGCTGGTGTTGGAGAAAATGCCTAATGACTGTGTTGAGACCCACTTGCCCTTCAAGTGTCCATACGAATGCTTAAAGAAGGCCTCTAGGTTCTTTACACAAGGCAAGGAAGACCCTTTTCAGTGGACACATTTTAAAGGAAACTTGGAATACAAAAATAAACTTGCTTTCTAATGACATTACATAAATTATTTTGTTCAATATATCAGAGAAAGAAATGTTTTTTTTTCCCATACTTATACATGAAAAAAGAGATCATTGATACAACTACTTCGGTTACCAACTCAAATAAAAAACACTCCCTTGATTGCACCAATTCCCCAATATCTACTTCAGTTCATCAGTTGTTCTCAAATTTTAGCAAACATCAGAACCACCTGAGGGGATTCTTACCAATGCAAGTTGCTAGACCCTACCTCCTGAGTTTTGGTTTTAGTAAAATGCAAGTAGGGCCTGAGAAAGTGCATTTCTAACAGGTCCCCAGGTGATATTGATGCTTCTGAGACAGGACTATACTTTGAGAACCACTGGTTTAAGCCAAGCCTGGTCTCTTGTCATCTCATCACGGATAGGATTTCTTAGTATTAGTTGAGTACATATCAATATTTTGGTTGCTCATATGAGTTGTTAGTTTAGTTTTCAGAGAACAATTATGGTTATAAAATGAGACATTCCTGTTGACAATACCATTCACCTCTTCTTTTATCATGGGGCAACTTTTCTCAAAGAAGTTCAACTTTTTGGCCTTGCCTTCTCTTTGCTTGCACATGACATGTAGGTAGCTGCCTGCCATATAGAGCATCTTAAATAATGTCACCAATCTATCCAATGCAAAAAAGGTATTGAAGAGAGTTTACTGACATATTGTCTGACATTGTCATGATCCATGAGCGGCAGAAAATAGACACCAAGTGAGTAGGCAGATTTCCATCTGGCAAGAAGATGGCTATAATGAGCATCAATGTGAAATGACAGATAGTAATAGAAACTAGAAAGTCGATGGGAAAATTAGCCTTCCTTGTTTCACATCTGCATGACAGGGGGAGCTGCCAATCACAGTCTCCAGAGAGAGAGGCTTATCTGGGTTCCCAACCACGTGCAAAGCCATGTTCTCCTAAGTTAAAAAAAAAAAAAAAGCATGAAAAAAAATAGAATCAGTCTGTTAGAGAGCTTTAAACAAATGTGGAGCTGCGAAACAAGCTGTCACAAATTGGCACAGAGAATGCAGAAAATCAATGTGAAATGAAAGCTGCCTCTCCCAACAAAATAAAGCCAGCAATTAACTCTTCCCATTCTTGCCACAGCCTACAAGCCATTTAAACTCCAGAATGCAGGTTGCCAGGGAATGAGCCATTGCTTTAAATGTACAGCTTACTCTCTCTTATAGTATGGGTAAGAAATAGGCACACAGGTGGCAGAGAAAAAAAAGTTTGATGCATATATATGTAATGTGGAGCTGCGAAACAAGCTGTCACAAATTGGCACAGAGAATGCAGAAAATCAATGTGAAATGAAAGCTGCCTCTCCCAACAAAATAAAGCCAGCAATTAACTCTTCCCATTCTTGCCACAGCCTACAAGCCATTTAAACTCCAGAATGCAGGTTGCCAGGGAATGAGCCATTGCTTTAAATGTACAGCTTACTCTCTCTTATAGTATGGGTAAGAAATAGGCACACAGGTGGCAGAGGAAAAAAAAGTTTGATGCATATATATGTGTATATACATATGTATATATATACACACACACAAATATATTTATATATATAATTCACATATGTGTGTATATATGTGTGTGTGCATATATATACACATACATACAACACACACACACACACACACTGTATTGGCACATAAAACTAAGAACAGAAATATGATTCTCCAGATTGACATATTTCACTAGTTAATGTCAAAAGAATATTGTTCTGAATCAGCATACAAAATAGATGCAACAAAGATGAGCTATAATTGGACCAACAGAATTACGAAGTGTTAAGTACTATAAAAAAAAGTCTATAGATGGTAGAAAAAATATATATATAGTATCATTATAGTATCAACATATTTGTAAAAATGGAAAGTTAATTTTAAATTAACTTGTATGATTATGCATGAGCATGGTCAAGATAATTTCTGCCACTGTAACAAATAACCCCAGAATCTCAGTGACTTCATAAACAGCAAAGTTGTACTCTTTGCTTATACTCTGTGCAGTGTTGGTCAGCAGGGAAACTCTCAATCATCCACACTCAGGAGCTCACACTCATGGAGGTTCCAGGTGGGCATGCATTTCCACACACATCAAAGCAGAAGATAGGGGGCACAGTGAACTGCACATTCTTTCTTAAACTTTCTGTCTAGTAGTAACTCGAATTACTTCTCAAAAATTCATTGACTAAAGTAAGTTTTGAAAAGTTCATGCCTAACCTTAAAAGGAGGTAAGAAATGACATTTTACTGTACTCCAGAATAAGGAAAGCTAGGAATATGAGGTGAACAATACCAATGACACCAAAATTACCCTCATTTTTGGCCTAAATGACTGCAATAAACTCTTAGCCAGTCTACCCGCTTCCACATAGATCTGCCTCTAATCTTCATATAGCATCCAAAAAATGTGAATTGACATTTGTTTCTTTGTTAGTTTCCTTTTTAACATAAATCTAATAATCATATCAGCTTCATGTTTCCATGCCTACCAGTGGCTTTGCATCTAACCTATAATAAGATAGAATGTCTTAACCATGGCTTACAAGGTTTCACATGATTTAATCCCTGCCTATCATGACCCAGTCCTGCTGCCCATGTTGATCTTCTTTATCTTTCCTGAATTTATAAAGCTATTTTCATATGTAGTTCCCTCTGCATGCTTCCCCCATTCTTGACCTGGCTCACCACTGCTCATGCCTTCAACATTAGTCTTTCACTATCCCTTATATCTCTCTCACAGACCTTTAATGAGTAACTAGCTTGCTTTTAAGTATAACTTCATAATTATATAGTTATGTATATGTTTGTTTAATGTCTTTATCCTTCTAGAAATTCCCCAGGAGAAAGAATAAGGTGTTTTCTTTTTTCTGTCATCCATACACATCTCTTGCACACTGCCTGCCACAACATACAAACTCAACTACTACTGATAAGTACATTCAACACAATTCTATTGGTAATGTCTGGTAAAAACCAGCAGATCAGTCAAAAATGCATGAAGTGTAAAATTTCACTAATCTGGGATTTAAAATGAAAATCTGGAGCTAACAGGTGGTGTGGTGGTTAAGGCACTAGACTCCCATGCGGCCAAACACAGTTCAAGTCCCAGACGTGGTGACCTGAAAATCATGCCAGGCACAAGTGTGTACATGCCCAAAATCCCAAGAGGAGCATGGAGGAGAAGGAACTGCAGCATGGCCATCTCTCTTGGGGGTTATTTATCCCTGTCTCTCTCCAGTAAGTGCACATGCCGTATGACAAACAACACTTTAACAGAAAAATGAAAATCCAAATATTAGAATCTAATGTACTTTTTTATGTCTTTGACTACAATTCACAGCCTATAAAGAACATTTACACCCATTACACAAATGATCCTTCACATCTACCATAGGAAGGTCAGGTTATGAAGTTCCCATTTTATAATGACAAAATGGAAGCTGCTAGATATGAAGAGACAAACCCAATATCATACTGTTGGTAATGGGAAAAGCCAGAAGGTAAATTAGAGACTTCTGACTATGCATCTGCTTCCTATTCCACACGTCATCCCATCTCTTTATCAAGAAGGTCAACCTAAAAAGTATTCATGTGGGGATGGTGTTAATGAAAGGAAAATTATTAATACAACACCTGGGCCAGATTCTAAATAGATATGCAGAGAATGACCTTCAGTCTCACTATTCATTTCAGAATCTCTGCCCAGAGGAATTGATAGGGCCAAAGAAGAACTTCATCACAATTTCAGCTTTCTAAATATATCTCTTCCTGATAGCTCTAAGAACCTTGCTATCTCCACCATTAGTTCATGCCAAATCACATTTCTTTTCTTTGCTTTTATAAGAAATTTGCCAGAGGCCACCTGTGCTCTCCAGAGAGAGCACAGAGAGAAAGAAAGGGGGAAATGAGAAAGCAGTTCCCATGGAGAATGATCATGCTCCAATACCGTCTCTTCCATTGGTCACATATGCCCTGTGTGTTTCTCAAGCTTATGGTCCAGGACATGAACCATGCAGTTGGCAATATGGAACCCAGTCACCTTAACAACAGCACCATGGGCTGATCTGCCACAGCATTTCTAAGAAGCCTTTGTCGCTATACAAATAAGCTCCACCAATAGGCCCCAGGCACACACCTTTCCAACCGATGTTGGTGCTATTATAGATTCTCATCTTTCTCCCTCTCCCTTTAGTTTGGAACTCCAATCTTCTCTTCTTTCCTTTGAACACATCACTATTTCTAGTTCTTGCCACAAGGTGCCCTCAGTGCACACTTCTCCTTGTTTTCAGAAAGAATTAAAATCAGTGTTAGGTGAGCCTGAATTAGAGAAATCCACCTGGCTGGGCAAATAGCTATAATAACTTACATAGAGAAGAGGGTACAAATAGTGAGATTAGCCCTAATTCCATTCACATCCACATAAAAGAGCTGCATAAAATATTAAATGTGTATAGCCACTTGCTTCAGAGATAAATGATAAGACCCATTAGTTTTGACAAAAGAATTTCTTAATATATGAGATTGGGTAATGAATATCCTCAGGATTCACCACGGAGATAGTGAACATTCAGAGATAGTCTACATGCTAGAGTTCAATTTTTTAATTAGGTCACTGCTCCAGCAATAACCCAGACTTTTAGAAGAAAGAGAAACTAACTTTTCTCTTCCCCAAACAGGGAAAGGGTCAAGTCACTTTTGAACTTTAATTTCTGAACTTTCTGCCATGACCAGCAGGAAGGGCAGTTTGATAGACTCAGGATATTTATCAGGATGCCAAGGCATCACACTCCCTCCCTACTTTCTTCTGGCTGATCATCTATTTCCAGCAACTTGCTCCATCTACCCTAGGTATTTCATTTGCTGCAATAGGCAACCCCAGTGCAATCTGGTTTGATGGGAAGAAAGAAAAGACGCTAACCTTGGAGTCTATCTTTCTACAGCTCTCAGAGAGGTCCTCTATGACCACCTTTTACAGAACACCCACATAATCCATTACCCCTCATCAATTTTACTTACTTTTTTCTTCCTCTATCACATTTACTGCCCCTTACATACTTACATATACACACTTAGATTCACACACTCACACAAACTTTTTTTAAAAAATTATTTATTTAATTTTATTTATTCATTCATTTTATTTTAATTTGACCAGAAAGAGACATAGAGAGGATGAAAGTGAGAAAGAAAGCCACCAGGTCCAGGACTAGAACTGTGGTCTGCCACGTAGGAGTGTCCAGCATCTCAACCACCAAGCCACCTGCTGACCTCCATACACAATATTTTAATCTATTTTATCTAGCAGACTGAAGGCTATATGAGAACGAAGTCTTCATTTTGTTCACTGATGTGCACTTTATGTCTTGAATAGCATGCCCTAAACATTATAAGTATTCAATAATTATTTGTTGGATGAATTTTTTTCCCATTTGCTACCTCCCAGGATACTGAGACAAAAAGGTGAAGACTAATAGGACTGAATCATATCCCCTAAAACAACTCCATTCTACCTGAGTTATAAAGATGGAAAATGTAAACTGAGATCTACTTATGGTTTGCATTACTATCTGAGACCACATAAATTACATTTATAGGGTTAAAATTGAGTTTGCATCTATCCTGAATGATAGCTATCACATGGTATCTAACTCTCAAATAAGCCTAAATTTAAGATAAAAAAACCTTCATGAATGGGTTTTAAATCCAAAGCAATATTCAGAGTGAGTGAATAAAGGACAAGGTGAAGACAGATCATGAAAGAAAAGAATAAAACCAAAGAAGTTCATTTATTTTAAAAGATGCTCTAAAACTGAAATATGGTTTACTTTTGATTTATAATAAATAATGTATGATATACAATATTTGACCTTAAAAAGTGAAAAAAAAATAACACAGCAAATAGAAATCCTAGCTCTGATACTTACTGGTGCTATGTCCTAATAAAAATTACTAAACACTTTAGACACCAGAAATTCTGATTATTAAAAAAAAAAAAAAAGAGAGAGACACTCTAGTAAACTCCTCATCTATAGGGCTCTTCCTAAAGTAACTACCCTTTGTGGGATAGATTTTAGAGTTGTATCCACCCCATAGCAAAGCTCTTTTTGGATCATGTTCCACATGGCAAAGAAACCCAGCTTGAAAGCTACATCTAAAAGTCATTCTTATAAGCGACAGAAATTCTCACAGTTCAGAATTCTGTAATTCTTCTGCCTGCACTGTAGACCTCCACACCTACCCTGGCACTTATGCACAATTCCAATACCTGTAAGGTTGATTTCCATTGGGGGGGGGGGAAGGCAAAAGAATGCTGATTCTTTGTTTATACTTTGAATAAACAAGATATATCATTACTTCTTAAAACAGAAAAGTAGTACCCTGGAATATTTGTTCTAATGTGGAGGAATGAGTTCAGACTTCAGATTCAGAAAGCCAGAAATTGAACCTTGACTTCACGACTGTGACTTCAAATCAACTTTTTTTCTCTCAATGTACTTGTTCCTTTATCTGTAAGATGGAGATAACAGAAATAACCACCCTCATGAGGCTAAAGAAAACAAGAGGGATAGTGTACATGAAATGGCTTTGCAATTGGTAAAGGGATCTGTAGACATAAGGTATGTTAGTCTACTGAGCCTGGAGTTGCCTTTTGTGATAACAATAGTATCCCTTCACAGATCACCCACTACTAATCTCACGTGTTTCATCTCATTCCAACTGATGCAGTCTGAGTTCTCATGATTAGTTCTAATTCTTTGAGAAATATATGGCTTTTTTTTTTTTTACCCAAATACAGCTTCAATAGTATTTTGAAATGTGCCAGTTTTTATTTATTCCTTCCTTCCTCCACATGCACCAATAGAGCATCTCTTACAAGTACTGCATTAAGGTAAGAAATTTCAGAAATATAAAAATATGCAGATATGCAGTCACTCATTTAATAAATATGTATTGAGGCTTTACAACAGCCTACAAAGTCATATGTACAAATATGGAGTATAAAATAGAAAGTTGTGCAAGTGAAACAGAAAATAATAACAAATGTGGCCATAGTCCTATAGTACTACAGATAGTACTATCCCCAGAGTGGTCAACAATGCCTAACAATCTATAAATCTATACACCAATGTCAAATGACCAATCATCAGTATTTTTACAATGCCTAGAAATTTACAGAAATACAATTTCAAGAAAATCTTTTTGCCACTAGCTTTATGAAGGCATTTGGGGTTCCCCTGTCAGGTGGGATGCTTTAGTGCTAAAATTGTTATTCAGAATGTGTTAGGTACCAATCCTAGACAAATATTCAAAGCACTGAAGAAGGCCTTTCCCTATCAGCTGAGAGGAAAAGCCAATAGTTGTTCAGCTCTAGAGAAGAGAAGAGATTAAAGATTATTTGCCTTGCTCTTAACTGAGTTTTCCTGTCAACCTAGTAGTTGTATCCATTTATCATATTCTGTATATACATGTTTTTAGAGATACTATCTCTCAGTGGTTAAAAGATGACATAAAAACCCTGTAAAAATAATATTTAAAATCCCAAGCAATGGCTATTAGATAGCTCAGCTTCACTCTCCTACACGAATATTTTTTAATGAAGAGCAGATGGTATGTAAAACTTTCTGCAGACAATCTTGATGCTTTTTAAAAATAGATATTACTATTAGAACCTACTAGGCCTACATTGGAAGTAGAGATATCAACTTTGGGGGCACCATTTCCATTTGAAGGAAACCTCCTTTCTCTCTCACAAGCATACACACACTCTTACATGATTTGAATGGGAACAACATTTCTGCACAGCATGAGTACTGCTGTTACTGGAACTGCCAATTGGTCTAGAAGTGGATATCTACATTAATTGATTGGTCCAAAGGTGGGCATATATTTTCTTACAAAGGTAGGATTGGGATTAAGAGTAGATTTAGTTTCTCTAGGTGGTTGAGTAAGTAACACATGAACTTGGGAACTTATGGTGGTCATATTTTCCATTGTTAGAATGGAAAGTAGAGGGACCAGCAGATGCTGTAAATGGTTATGTCGCTGGACTCATACATAATTGACTGCAATTTGACTGTTCAGACCCAGGGGCTTAAAGCTCACACTGGGTGCATGTAGATGCATGCCCAAGATCCCAAGAGGAGAATGTAGGAGAAGACACTGTGGTGTGGCCATTCGCCCTGGGGGATGATTTCTTGTTTTCTGTCTCTCTGACAAGCACACATGCCCTATAGCAAAAATCTCTTAAAAAAAAAAAAAAGAAAGAAAGAAAGGAAAGTATATAAAAGTGTTCTATAGTGAAAGAGTGGCACAAAGCAGATGTCTGTGAAAAAAATAGGCATTTAATACAAAAAAAGACAGCATTTTATTTATTCTACCCAGTCAGTGAAGAAGTAACATTCCAAACAAGAGCTGGAACCACCCGGTTCCATGAAGGTTAAGGCAGCTGAATCCTGGATGGGCAGCTGCAAGATTTGAATTATTGAAGCAGTGGCCTGAGAAACTGACTGACATGTGTGTATGCCCAAAACCCTCATAGGAGGGAGAAATGGAGGAAAAGAGATTACAGCATGACCATTCACAAAGTGGAGTAAAGTCTCACTTTTCTTCTCTCTCTCTCTCTCTCCCCCACACATGCGTGCATGTGAGTGCACATGTCCTCTGGCAAATTAAAAAATAAACAAATAATTATCTAATTTTTAAAAAGAAGAAAAAGAAAGCTGTACCCAGAATAAGTGGAAATGACTATAAAGGAAACAAAAAAAAACAAATCCTTGAGTGTTGACTCTGCACATTCATGAAGACTGTTTAAAACTAAATGTGGAAAAGTATTTAACAAATGCATGTGTCATGTTCCTGATTACATTTATTTTCAATGATTTGTGGATATCACGCAATAATCCTATCCCCACTGAAGTCATTTGCACCTACAAGTTAATGAAAATATTTTTCCTGAATTTATCCACCGTGTATTTTATTGAAAGGTTATAGCCTCAATCAGCATTTTCCTTTAGTGACAACTATAATCAAGGCAAATAGTTTTAAGCTCATATATTATTATCTCACAATGAACCATGAAGGGAATCATGAGTCATGAGTTTGCTGATTATTTATTCCCAGCTGCAGACATCGTCTCCTTGAGCCAAACAACAAACTAGAATGCCCACCTATCTGAATGTCAAAATTCCAACAATGAGTCCAAAAGAGAATGAGCTAGCTCCTAAACAGCCAAAACAGATATCTATCTATGCACGTTGTTCTTTGAAAAGGGCCATTCCATAATTTTTCTGATTCTTACCTTATACATCATCTTATTTTACACTTGGTTTTCTATTTGTGCACCCTAAAACTTTAAAGATTAGCTAAGTGACTGTCATTAAAAGATAAAAGCTGAAAGTCAAAAGTACCACCCTCAGGGGCTGGCAGGTGGCATGGTGGTTAAGGGAGCTAGACTCCCACATAGCCGACCACAGTTCGAGTCCCAGACCTGGCAGCTTGCTTTCTCACTTTCTCTCTCTCTCATTCTGTCCCTCTGTGGTCAAATTAAAACAAACAAATAAAGTTAAATGAAAATAATTCTTAAAAAAAAAAGTAAGACCCTAAAAATTGGCGACAGTTACCACAAAAGTCCATTCATTTAGTAGAATTCAGCATTTACAATAAATAACACCATACAGCTGGTTCCATGGCCTTGTAGATAAGACAGTTGAATTACACATGTCTTACTGCATGATTCAAGTCCCAAACTCAGTGGTTTGAGAAACATGCTAGACACATTTGTGTACATACGCAAAATCCTGAAAGGAGGGAGAGAAGAGAAAGAATTGTGATGTAACCAATCCCCATAGAGAAAGGTTTTCTCACTTTCCCTCTTTCTGTGTCTCTTTGTCCCTCGGTCTCACTCTTTCTCTGATGAGTACACACACCTTCCAGCAAAAAAAGTAAATAAATAAATAAATAAATAAATAATACAATTGACATGTATAATGCTTATAGAATTATTGGGTGTTTTGACAAACTCACCCTCAGTCATCAGAAAGAAGTTTAAATTATGTTCTATATATTTTGTCTTAAAGTGATAGCAAAGTAGAGTATATGTTTTAGAAGATTTATATTTTAAATAGACTCTTATTTTAAGTTCCTTGGAGAATATATTTACTTTGAAAACTTCATTGTGAGGTATCAGTATATTTCGGCAGTAATGCAGTTAGTGCTGGATTTCCAACAGATGTTTGATGGAGACAATAGAAAAACAATTTCAAGTATGGACTGACCAATCTCCTTCCTGCCCTCTGCCTTAGCCTCCAATTCTGCCTCTTACCTAATTTTTAGATCAGTAACTGTGTCCCCACCCCAAAATGCCTGAGTGTTGTTTACCCATTACAGGGAAACGATAAGCAACCAATTTTACAAAAGTGTGAATACATTTGGAAATGAGCCTGATCTGCAGGGAGATGCATGAGAGAAAGGTCTGAAACACATAAGCTCTCCATCATAAACCCTCTCCCATTTCAATGCCTTCTACTCACCTTGAAAATCAAATTCAGCTTTTCCTTGAAAAATAAAAGTGTTATTTATTCCACTGCACAAAGGCTAATATTTCACTTGGGGAAATCATATTTGGTAGCTGTCACTTCTTAGCTGTCACATTTACCATTTTGATTTTTCTGATCAGAGATCTCTAACTCACCATTTTTAATGACTAGATTTTTACATATTTATAAAAATATTGGATTTTAACCAAGTGTTTCAAACTCATCAGAATTTCTGCTAAATCTCAGGCTCAGATGGTCATGTAAGCAGATGACATACTGGAACCAAATAAAAGATAATACTATGGCTAGTCACGATAATGCATTGTAAAATTTCCAATGTAGGGCTCTCATTCAGCTCTGTAATGAAAAACAACCAGCCACCATTTGCTGTGCAAGCACAGATCCTACAGTCTCATGGACTATTTTAATGAAAAAAAAAAAAATCTCCTGAGAAAAATATTACAGTTTTAGTAAAGCAATGTTTTCAGTTACTGTAATCATCCTAATTACTTTAGAATGTTTCTTCTCCCCCCTCCTTCACCCTCTAGGGCCTTTTTGCCTTCAAATCAGCTACAGAAACAAAGCAATTTAGCACAGTAAAAAGCTTATTAACACATGATGCAGTTCAGTGGCATGAGAAAATGCTGGGAAGAAAGAAGGAATCTATTCCCTGGAAAAAAGGTAGATCTGAACATTTCAAATCAAAGAAGCTGAGGTAGGGAGCAAATAACTCAACAAAATGTGAAAAGAAAGGTCAAAATGGCAGCTCTGACTGCAGAGAAATCTCACCTGCATGGGATAAAAGATGGCAGCTTCATTTCTCAACTTGCCCAGCAAGTCTACAGTTAAAGTGGGTGATGTTCTAAATTCTCATTTATCATTTGAGAGAGTTCCTAGATTCTCTTCCACTATGGCTTTTTCTGCTCTATTCAAACTTACACATGAGTCATATGGAAGGTAAAATTACCTCAGTTATCTGTGGAAATTCAATTTCTGCTTCTATGCAGAGGTAACAGTAAAGAAGGGATGAGGGAAAGGTGGCAGTAAAGTGCCAAAATTAGTTCAACCTGGAAGAGTAAGAAAAACAACCCGAAATTCTCTACTAGTACATTTTGAGTGCTTTGAATGGAAAGGAAATAATGCATGAACATCATGCAAGACAGACACAAATTGGGCAAAGCAATAGAAGAACTTAGTGGTGACTTTCTTGCCACAGTCTTATTTTCTTGATCCAAGCAGAATGTACTTGAATAACTCAATGCACCTCTGTAAAAGAGCATAGGCAAATTCTGAAGCAAGAGATGGATATGAAGGGCCTTGCTGTGTATCCAGAGATGCTCCAAATACAGACTTGGCCTCCTCAAGAACAGGCATTCATTCATTTACCACTTGGCTACTGAGCATATACTATATGGTGAACATGGTGCTAATTGATGGATATGTAGCTATGAATAAAATAAACTTCCAGTTTCTCTGGAGCTCTTAATCTATTATAAGAGAATGGATACACATGGATTCCATATTCTTTCATTTAATACGTGTGTATTGAGCAAATATAATAAGTTTGATAAGAGAAATCTAAATATAACATCAGAGAGAAGGGGCACAGAATCCAGAGAGGCTTCCTGGAAGTGTGGATGTCTGAGTTGGTTCTAAAGATGAATTTTATATCATGGAAAATGGCATTCTAGGTAGAGAAACCCACAACTAAAATTGCAAATCTGCATAAAACTGGTAAATTGCTGGAGATAGTTTATAAGTGAGAAAATAAGAAAAAAAATAAGTATATAGGTTATTTTTATGATATGATAAATACAAGTGTTGAAAATACATAGATACTGATTTATTCTTAATAATATTGACTTAATTTGAATACAACTACCTTAACATATTTTCAAGTCAGTGAAAAGGATTTGAAACTACTACCACTGACTCACTCTAGCTAAAATTCACAATATCAAACACCAACCAAAAAGGAAAAGAAATGGATGTTCTGATTTCTCACATTTGTAAGGGCTACCTTTGTAAAACTTAAAGAAAAAAAAGAGAATAGTCCTACATTCGAATTTCCCACCATATCCATACAAAAAGGTCTACCTGAAAACTTGTTGGCAGCATTATCTTTGTAAATAAAAGTAATTATACTTAGGACTATATTACCCCCAAAATCCTCTAAAGAACTTACTGTTTATAGTCTATCATGATGGCGTTCTTTTTTGGAGAGGTTTTTGCTATAGGATGCATGTGCTCACCAGAAAGAGAGAAACAGAGAGACAGAAAGCGAGAAATGACTCCCCCAGGGGGGATGGCCATGTCCACAATCCCTTCTCCATTCTCCTCTTGGGATTTTGGGCATACACGCGCACACACACCCGACATGAGTTTTAAGCCACCAAGTCCAAGACTTGAGCCACAATCGACTACATGGGAGTCCAGTGACATAACCACTACACCAACTGTTGTTCCCACATGATGATGTTCTTAAAGATATCCTCCAAAAGTATCATCCAAAGCTTCCTTAAGTAATTTACTCTATTCTCATGTAAACTCTATGATCACAGAGATTACTTATGGAGCAGCTAAATTCATTGTATTATCATTCTAAACTCAACTCAAATTCTAAGTCTTTCTCCAAGACATAGAATATCTCTTTATTTGCTAATTCTTTCATTTTCATCCAGACATCAATGCAATATGTAAATGCAGCCTTACATATTCCTTATCTTTATCATCAGTGGGAATACCTGAGGAGTAAGCCCATGGGACAGACAAAAAAAAAAAAAAAAAAAGGAAAACCTATACTGTGCAGGTAGCCAGAACTAATGGGCCTAGTAGACCCACCCCTGTGAGGCCTCTGTAGCCCCTGGTCACTCACCTGGCAGTCTCTGCATCCTTCACACACCCCCTCTCACTCCCCAGACCCATGGTCACTACTAGTTTGCAGCAGCTACCCACACTACTACTTCAACTGATAAGTCTCCACATGCCCTACTTAGGGCCTGAGAACAGTGGACATCTGCTGGCCACCACTGCTATGGATAATCCTATACCCTCTACTAGTGGGGGTCCTGTAATCCCTACTTACCCTTCCTTCCAGGCTCTGAAAACACTGATCTGAATATTCACTGATGGCTCTGCCCTTTGGATCAGTGGAACTTCTACACATTGCACATGCCTCATATAGGACCTGAGAAGACCAGTCAGTGTGCGACAGTAACCACTGGTTGCAACCTCACTCCTTCAACTGACAAGAAATTTGTGCCTCATATACTCTCCACCTAGAGCTTGAGGTCACCAGCACCCCCACATCTAGCATGTACTACTACTGCCATTAGAGATACCTCCTCTGATTGGTGGGGCTCCCACAAAATGTATACTTCCCAGCCAGGATCAGAAGGCCCCAGTATCACTGTATCCATAAACACCCACAGCCTCAACAACAAAAAACTCATACACATTGCTCATAAATTCCAACTGAAAAAAAAAAAAAATAGAGACTATTCTACTAAACTCAACCAGAATCAGAGTTAAAGCACACTACCTATCTAGTATGACAGGACAAATGTACAGGAAAAAAGTTCTTCCTTAGAAAAACTACCCTGGAAGGAGGAGGCAATTGTTACACCAGATGTTATAAATAAACCTAGGAACAAAAGATCTTGCGAAAACACGGAAGCAGAACTCCTCCAAAAGAACATAATAATTCTCTATTAACAGGCCACAAAGAAAGGAAAATCAAGGGTCAGCAGGTGGCATAGTGGTTAAGGTGCTGGATCCCACATGATTAACACTGCAGTTCAAGTCCTGGGCCCGGTAACTTGAAAAACATTCAGGGAGCATGTATATACATAGCCAAAATCTCCACAGAATGGAGGAGAAGGGATTATAGTATGGCCATCTTCCAGTAGAAGATACCTCAGTTCCTCTGTCTAGAGACAAAGCAAGTACATGTATCCTATAGCAAAACTCTAAAAAAAGAAAGGAATACTAAGAAATGCCTGATGCGAAATTTAAAATAATGATCTTAAGGGAACTATTAAATGAGATGCTAGGGAATTCAGATAAACAATTCAACCAAATCAGGAAAATACTTCATGTATATCAAAAGAGATAATACGTCTTCTATAAGAACTTAATAGCAATTCTGGAAATAAAAAATTCAACAGATGAAATAAAAATACAGTTGAGGCCATTAATAACAGGATAGATTAAGTAAAATAAAACTCCCTGATCTTGAAAACATAACTTTTGAAAGGACAGAAAAAAGAGAAAGAAAAAGGAATCAGAAAGTCTATATGACCTAAGAGACACAGTTAAGAAATCAAATATTTGTTTTACGGACTCCAGAAAGAGAAGAGGTGGAAAAAGGCATAGAAAAAAAAAATTAATAAAAACAATAACCAAAACCTTCAAAAGCAGAGAGAGAGAGATGGACATACAGAATCATCCAGATACAGAGGATACTAAATAGAGTCATCTCAATAAGATCCCCTCTACGGTATGTGGTAGTCAAATTGTCAAAAGTCAAAGAAAGGACTGGCTCTGTGACCTGGTGGTTAAGGTACCTAGATTCTTAACTGCATGACTAAGTGCGTGATTCGAGTTTTTTACCTGAAGGCTTGAGAAACACTTCAGACACATGTGTGTGTAAGCCCAAAATCCTGAAAAGAGGGAGAATAAAGGACAGAGAATTACAGCATGACTGTTCTGCACAAGAAGTGCTTTCTCCTCTCCCTTTCTCTCTCTGTCTCTCTCTCCCAGGTGCATGCAACCTCTAGCAAAACAAACAAACAGAAGACAAAGACAAAGAGAAAATTCCAAAGTAGCAAGAGAAAAGTTCAGACCAATGTAAAGGAACCACCCCCCCCTTCCCAAACTAACAGCAGATTTCTCAGCTGAAATTGCATAGGCTAGAAGAGAATGTGATGATGTATTTAGAGAACTGGAAACAAACAAACAAACAAACAAACAAAAATTCCAGCCAAAAATGATTTACCTGGCAAATCTATCCTTCAGAATTATAGGAGGAATAGAGAAGAAGATTGAGTTCTCCATGGGAACTGAGAACTAGTGCTTTCAGGGAATAAGAGAAATGAAGATTTTCTGCTGAGAATTCACCCTGGCAGAGCCTCCTGTATCCATCTCTCTTTTTCTTTCTCTCTGTCTTTTCATTTTTTTTCAATTTTCCTTTTTCTTTAATTTTTTAAGGTAAAGTATTTCCTTGGCTCTCACATCCTTCTTTATCTTACTAATAATCACCTTCCCCCCTCCCTCATTTAGGAGAGGTAAAAGGGCATTCAGAAGACTAAATTTTTCATGATCAATAAATACATTTTTGTTGTTTTTTTTTTCTTTTTTCTTTCTATACTTTTCTCTGTTTTCTTATCCTTTTTCTTTTACCTCATCACTTTCTGCTGAGCCTCCATATACTGCATATCCAGACAGGTCTAAGTGAGCCATAGAAAAATATCTGAATACTCTTAGGGTCAACACTTTCAATTCCCACCGAATTTGTTGCACAAAGGGAGAAAAATGGAACGGCAGTGAGTTTGTAGACCACCTCCTCCTTACATGCTGCTGATTGCTCAGAATGAGCTTCTAGAAATTAAGAAGAAATGAATAACCCAGCAGACGACTAGAAATCACCATAGACACACAAAAAATATGAGAAACCATGAAAATATCTCACCACCCAAAGGAAAAGAATAACTCCTCTTCATCCACAGACAATACAATGGAATGCTCACAAATGTTTGATACAGAATTTAGAATATTTATAGTTACAAAGCTAACAGAGATGGAAGAGAAGAAAGACAATGAACTCCCGAAGAGGCAGGAGAAAAGAGACAATGAGTTCCAAGAGATGAGGAAGTTTTCTCTAGATCTGGAAGAGAAAATACACACCATAAAAAAATAGAACGGAACTGTTAGAGATAAAGGTTATAATATAGGATGTCAAAAACTCCCTCGAAAGTATTAAAAGCAGAGTAGATCATACAGAAAATTGAATCTCAGATGTAGAAGACAGAAATATGGGACTAGTAAAATCTACCATGAAAACTGAGAAAATAGCCCCCAAAATGATAATAATATATGAGAAATACTAGATATCATTAAACATCCAAATATCAGGATTATTGGTGTCCCACAAGGTGAAGAGACCAATCCTAGAGGAAAACTTTCCAAACCTAGAGAGGCATTCAAAGATCCAGATCCAGGAAATACAAAGGACCCCAAATAGGATCAAGCAAGAAGATCCTCTCCAAAACACACTATAGCCAAATTGAACAAAACCACAAAGACAGGATACTAAGATTGGCAAGTTACCTACAGAGACTAACGGTGGACTGCTCTTTGGAAACAATGCAAGCAAGAAAAGATTGGAGAAAACACTCAAAGCGTTAAGTAAAAACAATTTGAACCAAGAATACTATATCCAGCAAGATTATCTTTCATATGGGAAGAGAAGACAAGAACATTCTCAGATAACCAACACCTGAAAGAATTTACCAACACCAGATCAGTCCTCCAAGAAGTTCTGAAGGGAGTGCTGTATCAGGAAACTAAAGTCAGACAAACAAATACAAGAGTTCAAAAACAACTAAGAAAATGGTTAGTTTAATGGAAGAGACAAGTCCAGAATCGAATGTTATCTTACAGAATTTAAGTGGAAATATCAGACCACTGAAGATAGATCAAGTGCATGAGTCTGAACTGGTAAAATAGAATTTTATGACTTTTGACTAAAACATTACTGATCTTTTATGCTTTGTTTTCCGGAGTTAAGGATTTTTGTCTTCTCTTGAGTTGTGGACAGGTCCATGTACCTACTACTTGAACAAAACCTAACCTGTTTCCTGGCTTTAAGTCTTAAGAAAAGTTCTCTTAACAATTTTTAATTTTGATTTATTAAAGCTAAAACTGCCTTTCTTGAAATTGAAAAATATATTTAAAAATACCTATTTAGTGACCACAGTAAGTTAAATAGTTTCAACTAGGTGCTATATTATAGTATATTCATTCTACTCACAGATTTTCATGCCTGAAGTCAACATGTGTTTACAGATATGTATATATCAGCTGAATTTGCTACTGAAAGTATTTAGAGTAATTTTGTGACTCAATAAAATATGGGGAAAAATTTAAAATGTATGGAAAGCAACTGTAAATACCAGAGACAATGTGGAAGCAAGGTGGGAAATGGCAGAGGGATAAGGCACCAGCAGATAGTGTAGTGGCTATGTTGCTGGACTCCCATGTAGTCCCCTGCGGTTTGAGTCTCAGATCTGGTGGCTTAAACTCATGCCAGGCGCATGTGCAAGCATGCCCAAGATCCCAAGAGGAGAATGGAAGAGAAGGGATTGCGGTGTGGCCATCCTCCCTGGGAGGTGATTTCACGTCTTCTGTCTCTCTGTCTCTCTCTGTCTTTCTGGCAAGCAAAAATCTCTTCGAAAAAGAAAAAGAAAAAGAAAAAGAAAGAAATAGGGAGAAATACATATATATAAGAAACAAGAAATGGAAAATTATTTGTCGATGACAACATGTATGATTAAGCCACTATACAGCGTATTCTGGTTTGGAAATCACAGTTTGTAAGCTGTGATGATGTTCAGTGAAAGAATGTAAAATAACTTAATTAATTAAAAGAATTAAAAGAGAAATAGTCTTTTTAAATAAGCAAAAACTAAGAGATTTCATCATTACTAGACCACCTTTATAGAAATACTTAAAGGGGTCCCATATTTAGAAGTGAAAAAATAAATGAACACATATCATGGTAACATACATAGATATAAAATCCATTAGAGTTAATATGAACAAGGAAGGAATCAAATCTAATCACTATGAAAAGCTTCTGAACTGCAAAGATAAATAATAATAAGGAAAGAAAGAAAGGAAACAAAATCAACCACAAAACAAACAAGAAATTGGCAGGAGTATGTTCACACTGATAAATAATAAGCTTGAAAGAAAATCAATTAAATTCCCTAATCAAATGATATATCTTGGCTATATAAATGAAAGAAAAAAAAAAGAAAACAAGATTCCACAATGTACTGCCTACAAGGAACTCACTTATTCTCTAAACACATGCAAAGCCTCAAATAAAGGGATGGAAAAAAACACACGTCACAAAAATAGAAACCAAAAATGAGCAGGAATCTATATCCTAATATCAGATGAAATAGACTTCAAGCCAAAAATTGGTCAAAAGAGAAAAATAAGACCATTACAGTGTGATAATAAAATCAATTCAGCAAGCAAATATAATGATAGCAATTATACATGCACCAAATAGTGAAACACCCAAAACATATAAACCAAATAAAACTAGACCTAAGATGAAACATAGACCAAAATAAAATAATAGTTGAGGATTTTAGTAATTTTAACAGCCCACTGCTCAGCATTGGACAGGTCAGTTATACAGAAAATCAACAAATAAACATTGGGGGAACCAGCAGTTAGCGTAATGGCTATGTTGCTGGACTCCCACGTAGTCGACCGCTGTTCGCGTCCCAGACCTGGTGGCTTAAAACTCACGCCGGGCACATGTGCATGCGTGCCCAAGATCCCGAGAGGAGAATGGAGGAGAAGGGACTGCGGCGTGACCATCCCCCTGGAGGTGATTTCTCGCTTTCTGTCTCTGTGTCTCTCTGTCTGGTGAGTGCACGTGCCCTATAACGAAAACCTCTCTCTAAAAAAAGAAATAAAAATAAATAAATAAACATTGGGATTAACTGAATCATATCCTAAAAGGAATTGGGAGAAATGTTTATAAAACATTTCTTTCAACAGCTGCAAAACATACATTCTTCTCATTAGCATATAAGATATTCTCCAGGATAAATCATATATTAGGTCACAAAACAAGTATCAACAGACTAAAAACAAGAAATATGAATCTTATCTACAATCTTTTTTTAAAACAATGGAATAAAAGTAGAAATCAACAAGAGAAACTGTGAAAAATATACAAATACATGGATATTACAAAGCATGCTCCTGAAGGACACTAGGTCAATGAAGAAATTATGAAAAAAATTTAAGTTTTAAAAAAAAAATCAAAATACAATATACCAAAAGCTATAGGACAAAGTAAAATAGCACCAACTGAAGTTTATAGCAACAAATTCCCATATTAAAAAAAAAATAGAAAGATGGCAAATACATGACATAACAATACATCTCAAGGAACTAGAAAGGCAAAAGTGGTAGGAAAAAAAGAAACAATAAAGATCAGAGTAGAAAGAAGTGAAGTAGAGACCAAAAGGTTGATAAAGATCAATAAAACAAAAGGCTTTTATTAATGAATAAACAAAATCAACAAATCATTAGCTGACTAAGAAAAAGAGAATACACAAATAAAATAAATAAAAAAGGAGACATTACAAATGATAATACACAGGACCGGCAGATGATATAGTGGTTATATCGCTGGACTCCCACATAACTGACCATGATTTGAGTCCCAGACTCAAATAAATAAATTAATAAATAAATAAATTAAATATTTCTTTAAAAAAAAAGTTTCAAGTGGAGGAAATCCTCCCAAACTCAAACACGACAAAAAGACAAAACTACACACCCAAATCCCTGATGAACGTAAGTGTAAAAACTGTCAACAAAATATAATCAAACTGAATTATACAGCAGATTTAAAAAAAATAAAAACTATTCATCATTATCAAATGTATCACAGGGATATAAAGTTGATTCAACAAACGCAAATCAGTAAATGTGATATACCATACAATGAAAAGTAAAAACCATATGAGCATTTCAACTGATGAAGAAAAATCATGTTTTAAAATAAAACATCCTTTTCTGATATGGACTCTCAACAAATTAGGTAAAAGGCACATATCTCAACATAATATAAGCTATATATGACGAACCCATAGCTAACATCATTCTGAGTGGGGAGAAGCTGACATCTTTTCCTATAAGAACTAAATAAGACAAAAATGTACACTTTCTCCACTCCTATTTAACATAGTATCAGAAGTCTTAGCTAAAGCAACTGAGTAAGGGACAGAAATTAGGGGCATGCAAATTGGAAAGAAGAATGTCAAATCATCCCTATCTGCTGATAACATGACTATACACATAAAAACCTAAAGAATCCACCAAAAGAAAACTTTTAGAAATGATCAATAAATTCAGTAAAGTGGGAAGATACAAAAATCAATGTTTAAAAATTAGTAGTGTTTTTCTACACCAATGACAAACAAGCTGGAAAATAAATCAGGAAAACAATCCCACTTACAATCGTTACTAAAAAACAAACAGAAATGAAAAACCATAGATAGGAGTAAATTTAACCAAGAAGGTGAAAATTTCTATGATAAAAACCACAAAACACTGGTGAAACAAATTGCAAAAAAAATATAATATGGAAAGACATCCCGTGTTCACAAATTAGAAGAATACCTATCTTGAAAAATTAAAAACCAAGAATTGAAAGTTGAAGGTGTGACCATTACACATTGGACTTATCTTCTGAAAAAAACCATGCTGCCCCCTGTGAATATACACAATTATGTCTGTTAAAAAGCATAATTTTAAAATGGAAAATCTAATAGGAGAGAAGAAAGAACTGGGTGGTGGGGAAAGGCATGTTCCTGTCTCAAGTATTTCATGAAAGACAAAATCTACTCTTAGGCACAAAATATATTAAAAGCAAGGTGTTCATCTGACAAGACCCAAAGGTCAGTATTCTAGTAGGCATCGCTCTCTCAATGGGTGGTAAGTGAATATTCACTCTGAACCAAGGCATCGAAGAAAAAGCCTACAATTAATATAGCTAAATCCCGTTTCATGGACACTTGCATTTTCCCCTATGATGAATATTTGTATAAGATCAATGCATTTTGTAAAAAGTCATTTAAGACAAAGCAATCATCTGTCTCTATGCAGTGAAGTGGAGAGAATAGGCCAAATAATACATTGGCCCAGCTCTATCCATGCCGGGTACATTACCTATTTACTTGACTAATTTAAAAATACAAGTCAAGGCAGTAGAATAGACTGCCTTGACCACAGCTAAACCTAATGTGGTTAATCTGCCATCAATGACACATGTGAAATTATTTTAATGCACTTAAAACATCTTATTCAAATTACACGAGAAAGTAACAAAGGCATAAAAATGACACAGTCAATAAAAACTGGATTTAAAAGCTGTGAGAAAAAAAAAAAAAACTAAAAACACCATCACAGACTGGTGTTAGCATATCTGTACACATCTGTAACTAAGTAATTATTTCTCCAACATTATTATAGAATAAAAACCCCTCCATGACTAGCTAGATATAAGCTTTCAGTGGAGTAAGAACCTGCAATGGCTCAGGTCTAGTATCTTTAGAAGAAATACAAACTAAGATCGATTTAAATTCTATAAACCACTTAATAATCTGACAAAGCAAGGAACAAGATCATGTAGTTTTTTACTTGACAATATATACCAGTTTATTCATATGTACATCAGAGACTTCTTTCACACCTGTGTCTAGAAATTCCATATCTGTAAGTTGTATTAATATTATAATAATAATAATAATAATAATAATAATAATAATGTTAGAGAAAAAGCCCATCCTTTGAAATTTATGAAAACATCCTTAAAACCTTAAACCATGTATGGAAATGTTGATAAATGCTTACTGCTTGAATTCTTTGCCTGTTTTTCCTCTAAGATTAATGTCCCATTACAAGAAGTTATGATCTGTATGAAAACAAGAGGACATACATGCCTGCATTCCTCTAGCTTGAATGGAAGAAGTAACAAACAAAATATACATAAGCTTAAAAAACAAAAAGGAGAAAGAAAGAGAGAGAGAGAGAGAGAGAGATGAGAAAGATAATTGCCCAGGTAAGATGTTAAGGGGTGGGGTATTTATTATCGTTGTTCTCTTTCCCATGTCTCTACTCTTTCCTGAATCTGGGAACTTAGTGAGCCTGAGAATGATACTTTAAGCATAACAGCCTGCAGAAGACTTGTCAGTAATCTCTTTCTTGGTACTATGAAATGGCCAATTAATTGTTAGATAATTTTCCCACCAGCCTAATTTTTTTTTATTTTTGAGAGGATTTTGCTATAGGGTGTGTGCACTCGCCAGACAGAGAGAGACAGGGAGACAGAAAGTGAGAAACACCCCTCAAAAGGGGATGGCCATGCCACAATCCCTTCTCCTCCGTTCTTCTCTAAGGACTTTGGGTACACACACACACACACCCGGCATGAGTTTAAGCCACCGGGTCCGGGACTCGCACCACTGTCGACTACATGGGACTCAAGCAACATAGCCATTATGACAACTGCTGGTCCCCCGACTGGCCTAAATTTAGAGATGGCTTCTTTCCCCTTTTCAACCTACAGGATCTTAAATACGTGCAGCAGGTTGGGTGAATTCGAAGAAAGGCTTAAAGGGTCCTAAACTGGTCTGTGGACTGACTATGGCCCCAGAGATGTATTTTCTTTCATTGTACAGTGTAATAAAATTCGTAAATATCACATCCAGTTCCTAATTTCTGTGTACTGTTGGCAGAACACAGATCTGGCTCACTAGCTAACATTCATGCCTGGTAGCAATCAGCTAAGGCAAAATATCAACTACTCTGGTAGTTAGAAAATAAGCTCACCAGTTTGTCATTGTCTCGACATTCCTTCCAACCTGACATCCAGCCATTTCACTTATATGTGTGGTATTTGGTAGCTCTATGAACAGTTAATTTGGGGATATTATGAGATGATCAAAGAACCCCAGGGAAAAGTGAAGAGACAAAGTTCAATAGTGGATGTTTAATAGAAGAGAGCTCCACAAGGGATGGAAGGAATTGGAGAGCTAATATTGTGGTCCCACTGAAGGAAATGGAGTAGGAGATAAGTTTTATGAAGTAAAGAAACCACTTCCCAAACAGCACCACTATATCCAGTGTTATCCCAAACCTTCATGGGCAGATACATACGCCCAAACCTGTAACAAAGGATATTCTGCTGGATTTCTTCTGTGATCTTGAATGGCTACAGAAAGACTCATAAATCACTTCTTGCCTTTACACTGTAACAATTACCAGTGAAATGACAAGTTCCAGTTTATAACTATCAAGCATTCATATCTTAATGTATACTGCATTTTACTTACAAAAAAATGCCTACAATACATGACTCTTCTCTTAAGAATCTCTGGCTGTTCTGTAAATCACAGTCTTTAATTCTTCTCACCCTGCTCTCTTTTTTGTTGTTGTTTTTGAGCTATTTTTGCTATAGGGAGCATGTACTTGCCCGAGAGAAGAGAGAGATGCAGAGAGAGAAAGTGAGAAATCACCCCCAAGGGGAGATGACCACATTTTAACCCCTTCTTCTCCATTCTCCTCTTGGGATCTTGGGCACACATGCACATACACCTAATGTGAGTTTCAAACCACTAGGTCTGGGACTCCACCTGCCGTCAGCCACATGGGAGTCCAGCAGCTTAATTACTATGCTGCCTGCTGGCCCTCATACTGTTCTTTCTGCTGTGTAAACCAGAACCCTTCCCTCCTTCCTGACACTCTGTTATAGCACAGAGAAGCATCCTCCTTCTGCATGAAACCTGGGTGCTAGAATCATTCCTATAACCCAGAAGCCTACTTCTCCCCCATGGAGGTCTTATCAAATCATTTTCTCAGCAAAAATTACTTTTCACTGAAAAGAATTTCTAGAACAACAACCAAGATTATAGCATTTTATCTATGCCATTACACACATACTCATTATATTTCTTTTTGACAGAGACGGCCTTCTATAAAAATGAATGCCCTTGGAAACATGTATCTATAACAAGTTAACTTATCAACTGTCAGGAAGCTAACTCATAAATGCAAAGAAGAGCATTGGGACCCAGATGTCCCCAGACCAGAGAAAAGTATGTATAATAAGAGAAGAAAAAAGTAAAAATGAGTCAGAATGAGAAGATTTAGCTAAGACTAATAGTTTAATGTGGCAGGCCTAGAATATTGGTCCTAGAAAACACCTCTTGGAGTTTCACCTCTCTACTTTCAGAAGGGAGCACTAAGGTAAAGGTATCTGGAATAAAAATAATTGCAGAAATAAGGAAGAATGTTCTTTCTGTCACACAATCATGGGGCCTGTCCTACTCTGGAAGTATTTCAGATACTTAGGTCCCACTTATCTGGTGTTCCACCATTACCTAGGATATTGTCACCTGCTTCCGGGTCAACATGGCATTGCCATAACCACACCTCAGAATATGAGAGAGAAAAAAGACAAAAGGTCTGAGTCAAACATCATCCTTTTAAGCAAGTGACTTTTTCTCACATGTGCTTAACACTTCTTAGGTAACAAGTAGGTTACGTTTCCAAACTTATCTGCAAAGAGATACGTAACTATAATCTTCAGTTGTTCAGTTGAAATGTTACTGTAATAGAAAAAGAAGTAAATTTACTTGGGAGGAACCACCAGTAGATAAAGGTAGACATCAAGAAGGTATGAAACTTTTCAGATAGAATGTGCTACTCCAACCATTTTGCTGGCCAAGGATTATAACAATGTCTCTTCAGGATCTCTCTTTTCTCAAAGAGCTAGAAAGAGACAACCATGAACTGAGAATAAATGAGACTTCTGAAACTGATGAAACTTTAAAAGGTATTCTAAATGGACGTATTCCCTA
>NW_006159703.1:238027-249955 GCF_000334495.1 Tupaia belangeri chinensis | reverse complement strand
CACAGACCATGGCTCTCACCTTGATGTGATCATCCTTCTTACCAGGAAGAAACCAGCATTGCAATTTACCACACAACTAACTCTCTTACGAGGTGTTGCAATAAGGGCACTATTGCTGAGAAGTGATGCAGAAGGAAGTGTGGGCCAGGAAACAATAGCAGTCCCAAGATGAAAGTCCCTGAGATGGAATCTTAATGTGTTTTTCTGTTGGATAGAAGCTAAGAGAGTGGAGTCAAAACAAATGTCTCCTTTAATTACAATGAAAAGCACAGTACAGAAATAACACTGTGATAAGAGAGCTAAAGGTAGCTGAGTAGACCTTTATCAGAAAAATAATAGTCATTTTTGTTTCTTAAAAATACATAAAAGGCCACAATATTGGTCATAGGCCATTGAAAGAATTAAGAGTCAGAGGGGTTAACGTTCACAACTATTCTGCTTTTCTTTCTACCACAGATAGTCAAGTACTACCTCCATTATAAGGAACGAAAAATTAAAGTCTCTAGTGAAGTCTCATTCTAGTAAGAGAAGTTAGATTTCTGAGGAAATTTGAGTTATTTTCCCTTCTCTAGCCCATGTAGTCTGCATCACAGCATTTAGCAGATGATGCTGCAGCACTCTGTGAATCTCTTTATCACCTTAAATCTTAACTTTGCTAACCAACCTCACTCTCACCTTCTCCCTACTCATACTAGGTTTTAATATCTTCAGAGGCAATGGTTATCTCACAATTTCGACTCTGTCCCAGAGTTCTCAGAAGAAAGTATTAGACATTATTTATTGTCATCCCTTTCAAAGTGACAGGGTAATACAAGTTCTAATATAGATGATGTTTTCAATCTCAATCATCTCTTAATAGAAATTTGACATTTCTTTTTTGAAATATTGGTCTTGTGGCAAGCTGAATAATAATCTCCCAAAGATGACCATATTTTAATACCCACAACCTATAAATATGTTGCTTTACATGGAAAAAAAAAACTTTGCAGATGTGATTAAGTGAGAATCATAAAATGGAGAAATTCTCCTGACTTATCTGCAGGTGCAGTACACGTAATCAAGACAGGAGGCAAGAGAGTCAACAAGAAAGAACATGATGTAGTGACTTAAACAGAGACTGGGGTGAAAAGCTCCAGATCTCTCCAGAAATTGAAAGAAGTAAAAGCATAGATTCTTCCCTAGAGCCTCTAGAGGAAACAGTACTGCTGATACTTTGATATTTTAACTCCTTAAGACTCACTTTGGACTTGACCTCCAGAACTATAAGAGAATGAATTTGTGCTGTTTTAAGTCATTACATAGGTAGGTAATTTGCTACAGCAGCAATAAAAAGCTAATACATCTATCTTCTAGGTTACCATTTTAATCACATGGGCTAACTCACTTTATCCTTGTATTATCAAATACAAATCAAACAGAAAGATTTGTTTTGCCACTTGTAAATGCCTAAGCCAACAACTCCACATCTTGGAATATTTTCTAAGGATAGTCACACAATGGGACTTCAGTCATCCATTAAAAAGAGTGACAAAGATCTATAAACATAGAATTATATGCTGAGATTATAGATGATATATCACATAAAAAATAATAAGCAGCAGAAGGTCTGTAGGAATTGAGCATGTATCTCAAGCAGCTTTAAAGGAAATACACCAAAATGACAAATTAAATTTCTAGAGGGTAGGATTTCAGTTTGACCTTCATTTATTTCAGTTCTGCATTAGCCATTTTCTCATTTTACAAAGTGCATTTATTATTTTAACAATCTGAAAATCAATGAGCATTTTTTATCTTGGACAAATGGAAGGGTTCATTTGCCTACAAAGAGTGCATTTAACCCCAACTCTCCAGGATTGCTGCACTTGCCATCCATGTCTTAGTCATACCACCCTTTGTATCAGGGTCCTTCTGTCTGTGTCACATCACTACCAAAAGAACCACCAGCCTACTTTATTGGAGACAAAAGGGAAAATTCAAGAGTCAAGAGTACCAGAGAATTTAATATACAAGCTTCCATTTTATCCTCAATTCAATTCTGTCTCCTATTTTTCCAATTTTGGTTAATGGCAACACCATCTGCCCTGCTATGTATGACAGTACAATGACAAATGGTCTAGTTTAGAGCTACATGAGTGATATGGTACAAGAGGCTATGAGAGCTTAGGGATGGAGAAGTCTATGCCAAAATGTGGGATTGTTTTTAACTCTTCTATACATGCCTTATCCCATCATTCACTGAATTCTCCCATTCTGTACCTTTAATTTCTCTTAAATCTATTTTTTATTTTTTATTCCTATCATTAGTACATTAATACCAGACTGCCAGGACTAGCAGTTGGCATAATGGCTATGTCGCTGGATTCCCATGTAGTCAACCACGGTTCGAGAGTTGGACCTGGTAGCTTAAACTCAGGCCAGGCGCGTGTGCATATGTGCCCAAGATCCTGAGAGGAAAATGGAGAAGGGATTGTGGCATGGCCATCCACCCTAGCAGGTAATTTTTGCTTTCTGGCTTTCTGTCTCTCTATCTTTCTGGTGAGTGCACACATCCTGTAGCAAAAACCTCTCAAAAAAAAAAAATGTATATATATGTGTGTGTGTGTGTGTGTGTGTGTGTGTATCAGACTGCTTTTCATTTCTTTGCCCAGAGTATTGTAATATTATTCAAACTAGGTTCATTGACTGTACACTATTGTATATTTGCCCAACTCTCCTTTTTAGAGGCAATAAATAAAATAATACTGTCTGCCTTCTTCTTACCAATCTTTTTTTTTTTCTTTTTTTTGGAGAGATTTTCACTGTAGGGCACGTGCGCTCGCCAGACAGACAGAGAGAGACATAGAGACAGAAAGCGAGAAATCACCCCCCAAGGGGGATGGTCACGCCACAATCCCTTCTCCTCCATTCTCCTCTCGGGATCTTGGGCACGCACACACACACGCCCGGTGTGAGTTTTAAGCCACCGGGTCCGGGACACGAACTGCGGTCGACTACGTGGGAGTCCAGCGACATAGCCATTACACTAACTGCTGGTTCCCCTTCTTACCAGTCTTCACAGGCTCTTCATTCCAGGCCAAGAGCCCTCCAAAAGGCCTAGCACATTATTTCATGATCTGGCACTTCCCAATATTTCTGTCCTTTTCTTAATACTCCCTAGACAGATTTTGTAGATTCTGTTTTTTTTTTTATTTACATTTAATCATTGTATATCTTTAGAGTGCACTGCATGATTTATCCCAGCACGAATACAGTGCAATTAGTCAAGTCAAAGACATAACACTATCATCAGCAGATCATTTTTCATTTTTGTGTCTATTAAATGAGTTGTTTGTTTTCCTGATTAGATTCCATGTTTAAAATACAAAATATAATTCCCTCCCATTACCAAACTAGGAAGCATACATTTCTCTGCCTAGCATGTCCTCCTTGTCTATCTAGTACTTCTTCACCCTCAGGATTTGGCACAGGTGTACCTCCTCTGCAGACTCTGCTGAGTAAGACACCACCTCTGCTAAGCTCTCATCATCTCTTGTACCATTATCACTCACTTAGTTCTAAACTATAGCATTTGCCATTATAGCATTGTCAGCCACTTATGGAATCCATAGCCCCACCTCTATCCAAACAATGAATACTTAAAGAAAATACTATCTCCCCCTTACGTTTTTATTCCCCAGCATATAGTGACTGTCACAATAGATAATTAATAAATCATTGCTAAACAAATGAACAAATAAATGAATGAAAAGTAACTTGAGGTTTACTCTGAAGATGCTATACATTTTCCAGTTGAATCCTTATAAAACTCCTATGAATTAGTACTATTGTTCACATTTTTAAAATAAGGAAACTAAACTACAGAGGAGTTACATTTCCCAAGTTCACCTATTTAGAAATTGCATACAAACTGACACTAACTCCAGGACTTTAACTTCAACACTGCAATGACTGAATAAATAGGCAACCTCCTGACCTTTCCTGTTTGTGTTCTGCATTTAAGACCCTGGCCTCAACCTGTCAAGGAGACAGACATGTCAAATCCACTATCCTTTATTCCTTCTTCCTTTGATAATGGAATGAGAAAGTGAGAAGAGATGTTATTAAACATAGCATAAGGTGAGAATCCACTGACAGCTAGCAGTAGGAGGCGGGGAGGAGTCTTTGGGTTATTAAGTAGTGTGTTAATTATTCATTAATAGTAAGTCATGGCTCTAGTCCAGCACCTATCCCATAAGTGGCTAAACAGGAGAAAGAAAAGAAATGCTTTTGATCAAATATTTCTTAGATCTAAATCAAGAAGACCACCTCCAAGGTGAATTTCAACACCTAACCAAATTCTTAACTTCCTCAGAGTTTTTCAGTGAACATCAGTGATGCAGATTAATCCCAGTGGTATTTGCTAATCATTTCTACTTGGTGACACAAAGAACCAGCAGCTTCCAGTTGCTATGCTTGGTGTCTAGGAATATGGAACATTTAGAAACCTTCTCCAATGGATATGTGGGAGAAGCAGATAATATCCTCATCATCTTCATCTTGCAAGAGAGGCATAAAAGACCCTAGAGATGGTCATCTGGGCAAAGTTGTATGGAAAGTTAATGTTCGACTCTCAGATCCTCAAGCTTCATGCCTTGAATTACATGCCTCTGGGTCACAGCGGAAATGACCAAACAGGGACAATTTCTATCATACTAGACCACTGAAATAATGATTTCAGAACCATACTCTTAAAAAACACTTTCCCAGAAACCTCTCAAAGCCTAAAATACTATACAATCTATAGACTATTTTGAGTAAAGGGAAAAGGAACATGAGGTGATTATATCCATCTTTGTTAAAGCAAAATAAGACAGGAATTCTTGGCTGTGGGTAGCAAAACCACCTGAACTTAGAGCTGAGACCCAAAAAGAACTTAGAAGTCCATATCATCAAATAAAAGGGAAAGAAGGGCATAGTTAGCCAGAACCAGAGACGAACTCCAATAGAACTCTCCCTACTTTTATTTCTGAAATGATGGCATCCAGGAGGAAATAAAATGGTCTTTTTTCTATCTTAACTTCTTTCTTTCTTTCATGAACTATAAAAATGGTGAATTAGAGAGACAGGCCCTGTAACAGGGCTCCTATGCTGTGATCCACCCAGCCTTAGCCAGCCTCAGTTTATGGACACATGTGTACCCCGCATGTTCAAGGACCTTCTGTGTCCAGAGGACCTTCCTATGTGAGACAGCCTTGCAGCGTGATGGCTCACTGAATGGCCCCACCATTCGGTCCCTGGAATGGTCTCATTTTCATTATTAGCACTGTGATAGACAATAATGGAATCTCCTATACAACTTTTAAGCAGCACCTGCATTTTCTTTTTTTTTTTTTTTGAGAGGTTTTTTGCCATGGGGCACATGCGCTTGCCAGAAAGAGAGAGAGAGACAGAAAGAGAGAGACAGAAAGTGAAAAATCACCCACCATGGGAGATGGTCACACCGCAATCCCTTCTCCTCCATTATCCTCTTGGGATCTTGGGCACGCACACACACACACACGCCTGGCGTGAGTTTAAGCCACCGGATCCAGGACTCGAACTGCAGTGGAGTCCAGTGACATAACCATTATGCTAACTGCTGGTCCCTGAATTTTCTTGAAAATATATTTGTTTCTGAAGTATGGTAGAGGAGATGGCAATAAGCAAGAGAAGGTTATAGGCCATCGGTTAACTCATCTTTGACCTTCCTTGCCACATAAATGTATGTTATATTCCCATAAATAATAATCTGTGTAAAACCTATTCTACAAAAAGATGGCTAAAGATTAGTAGCAGACTGGGGCCGGCAGGTGGCCTGGTGGTTTAAGGATACGGGACTCCCACATGGCCAGCTGTAGTTCGAGTCCCAGACCCAGCAGCTTGCTTTCTCACTTTCTCTCTCTCTCTCTCTCTTTCCCCCTCTCTGGTCAAATTAAAAAAAATTAAATAAATAAGTTTAAATAAAGTAATTATTTTTAAAAAGATTAGTAGTAGATTATTCCCTTTTAAACAACTATAATCTCTCTCACCATCAGTTATCTGTGAGACCTTGGAAAAATCATTTAACTTCATGTTCCAAGTTTCTTATCTATAAAATGATGAGGTTGTTCAGATCCTACTGCTACCAACATTTTTGAAGACTATTATTCTTTCAAGTAGAGCCAAAAGAAATCCTGCCATTACAAAATAAATAAATGAATCTTTCAGTGCATAGACTGCTTGCAGGTAAAGCAATTTTGGAAGTCATAGTCGCTCTCTTAGGACTACTGGAATCACATTCATTTATCCTTCGCTCTGAGTAGAACTAGGAAAAGAATGTGAAGGAAGCCATGTTGGACATGAATGATCTCACACTTCTCTGTCAGGGGCTTTTTGTACCCTTTACCCTGATCCTCAGCTGCCTTGACATTCAGTAATTCCATTTCTCATTTTATTCCTCAGAGGATTAGGATCGTTTCCTCTCTCCTTTTCTTCTAATGATCTCTTTGGAAGTAATCTGATGAACTGAGGAGAAATTACACTAAAGCAGAGATTTTCTGATTTCTAGCTCCCACATACTGCTTCCATTCTCCCTTCCTGTCTTCATAACCCCTGTACATTATAATCTAATTTCCTTTCCATTGACACACTATTTTTACATCCTACCTACTCTAGCCTCATTAGAAATCATTTATTTAATGTTCTGTACATGTTTTCTTATAAGTCATACTAGACATACATAACTACTAAAAGTATTTGTTCACCTGTAAATCACTTAAAATCATCTCACGTACCTTGCTCCCAATGGTACTCATTTTTCACCTGGGAAATGTTATATTAAAGGATGAATGACAAATTCTTCTTACCTGGAATATTAGATTTGATTGAATGAAAATCCCTAACATCTTTTAAGCTACTTGCTATTTCTTATAACCATGTGTATTTCAGAGGTGTCAGGGGAACAATGATAAAGGTTAAAAAAGAAAAAAAACACAGGACATTAATTTTAAGCCAAAAGAATGGAAAGATCCCTTAATTGTAACTCAGGTCATTGTGGAGGCACAGAGCTTCCTTGGTGCTCCTAAAACAATCATATAATAATAGCCATGGTAGAAATAACAAGAATGACTGCTGCACATTAAGTGTTGACTATATGTTTGGGTTCAGAGAGCTGCTCTACCTCCCCTTATTTGTATTCTTGTCTGCACCCCTGTCTGCCATCTCTTACAGAGGACCTTGGAGACCTTTTTCATGCCTGCCCTTATTTCATCTCTAAAAACAAACAGTGGGGGGTGGGGGAGGAATAGCTAAACCAAACTCCATGCACCGAGTCTCTCAGGCTTCAGCGCAAAACCCCATTTCATGCTTCAGAGCCTTGACTATGACACGGCGCTCAGGTTGTCAAGCAGGGCGGGAGCCAGGCCCCAGATGAGCTCCCAGCATGGGCTGACTGAGGCTAAATCAGCCCTGTGGGGCAGCGTGACCACTTTCTGTAGGAGAGAAGCTGCTCTCTGGCTCCTTTTCTCACTTAGACAAAGCAAACAGAAACTATGATAGGTGAGTTATATACCTGGACTCACTGTATCTACCAGGAAAACGAGGCAGTCCTTATTACCAGACTGTCAAAGTCTAACATCTTACTTGGTAAATCACATTGGTTTGGGCTTCTGACAGACAAACTTGTGTTCCAATCCAGACTCTACCTATGACTGAATTCCATTATTTTGAACCAGTTACTTAATCTCTCAGACCTTCAATTTTCTCCTTTGTAACAGAGATGCAAGTATTCCCACTTCTTCAGGTCTCTGGGTGATTATGGTGCAATAACTTAAAGGACTTGGCACATACCTATGATACGGTATATTAGTTTCTTATCCCTTCCGTAACTGATTGCCAGAAACAAAGTGACTTTTAACTCCCATTTATGACTTTACAGTTTGCATGAGTCTGAAGTCCAGGCACAGTGTGGTTTAGCTAGGTTCTCTACGCTAGGTCTTGCAAGGCCACGGCAAAGGTGTTGACATGATTGAGGGCCTATCTGAAGGCTCTGTGAAAGAGTCTGCTTTCAGACTCATTTACCTAGCTGGCAGAATTCTGGTCTTTGTATTTGCAGGTCTGAGGAGCCTGTTTTCTTGCTGGTTGTCATTTGGGGGCCAATTACTGCTCTTAGAAGCCATCCATATTTCTTCTCTTCTGTTCTTTTCCCTCCTGAACCAGCAATATCATATTGAAATGTTCTCACCCTTCAAACCTTTCTGACTTGCATCTTTGCCTTTCTCTTCTTCTTTTAAGGACTCTTATAATATACTAAGTCCTCAAGACAATCCAGAATTTTCTTCCTAGTTTAAGGTCAACTGATTAATATTAGGTCATTGGAAAAGTCATGACATATGTTTCTTATGCAAAAATACAGCATGACTTTTCTGATGTCCCAATAACTTTAATTACACCTGTAAATTCTCCTTTGCCATGTAATGTAACATATTTATGAGCTTAACTCTAGGAAAAAAGGTCATGAGGACCGAAATTCTGTCTGTCACATGCAATAATCAATCATTAATTATTGTTCATAGGCCAGTTCTACAGAACAGCACAAATTATTTACTATGACTCTCTGGTACATGTAGGTATTCAAATACAGACTAACAAGCTTTTACTGTGATCTTTATAATAACTTCTGAGCAGGGGGAGATAGCATTAACATTCTCATTCTGAAGATGTTAGAATATATTTGAAGAGCTTAATATTTTAGAGTGCAAAAGGATTCCAGGGTATGGTGGGGAATATAGAAATTACTTTCTTCAGTAGGATTGTTGGCAAAGAACAGTGGAGCTATTAGCTGTGGCCTCCTTGGGGCCACACAAAGACACTCAGGATCTTAGTATTTCTGAGATTGAGATGCACAGCAGTAACTACCATAGAAAGCTGTTTCTCTTTCTTGTGGCTCTCTTATTTATAAGTAAAGGGATCCCCTTGACAAAATATAAATGAATAAGGAAAAAATGTTTTGAGATTTAATGTGTTGAGCACGCAAAGAAATCTCATTTTACCCATATCCAAGGATTGGGATCAGGAATGAGAAAGCCTCAGAAATCTGCACAGACGTTCCTAGGTGGCTTCTCACCTCTGTATACTTGTTTCACTCTTTACTTTCTGCAGACCGGCCTAAAAAACAAAACAAAAAAAAAACCACTCTCCCTTTCCTCAAATCCAGAATTTACCACTCCAAAGTTCAATTTACCAACATAGCTAAGGTTCTAAGCTCCAATTCTAAATTGAAGGGAAAGAATTTAAGTCAGTTCTCTATCTTTGGTCTAATCACACATAACTGGAAGGATAAATCTTCACAGGATGGCCATGACTGTCAGTCCCAAGAGAGTGTGACTGTATGGGGTGGAGGTCAGTTCTTAGTAAGGTGGAGGCCATGAGCTGGATAGATATTTGCAAATGAGTTTTTGCAGAATTCTTTGCAATATAGCCAGATTTTATAGTAGCCATCCTCTCTGTATATTTTCTTAGCAATTCTGCTTCTTACAAGTAAGGATTGGATTTGATTGTGAGCATCCATCTGAGTGACTCTAGTAGCCAGAGCCTTAGAGGTGATTAGCCTCATTGTAGAAAGCCCACATATAACCACCCTTGGTTTGCACCCCTGATCAGTCACTTGAGACTAGGTAGCAGCATTGGCTTCCTAATGGAACACAGTGTGGACCCCAGAAATTATACTATTACAACTTTTTTAGGACTCTTCAGAAGAGAGTCAAAGACAAAACAGTATGTGGAAACTTCATAGATTGCTCATATGTATTGCTAGTGAGCCAGCTTGTGGTGTGTGTGGTTGGGGCAACTGGATCATATATGGCCAGTGGCACGGTTTGAGTCCTGGACCCAGCAGCTTGGAAAACATGCTGGGCATGTGTGCATGCATGTCCAAAATCCTGAGAGGAGAATGAGGGAAAAGGGACTATAGTCTGGCTGTCTTCCCTGGGGGACTGCTTTCTCAGTTTCCCTTTCTCTCTCTCTTTCTCTCTCTTCATCCCTTCCTCTCTCTTTCAATCATTCTCTTTCTCCAGCAAACACATGCACCCTATAGAAAATTAAAATATATAAACAGGAAGAGTTAGCAACTGGCTAAGCTGGGTCTTTATTTCAGATGTTAGGATCCCACATTTCTTACTCTTCCAATTCACTATACAGAAAGAGCTACCGGAATTTATAGGACCGTCTCATAACCACATGCTCCGTTTGTAGGAAACAATGTTAGCAAAGAATGTCAGAAAAGAGGCTTGCTTAAGTAATGTCTGGCACAAAAAGCAGTGGTCTAGCCATGCAATATCCTTGTACTTCTCCTTGGGATCTGCAGCTCAGCAAGACTCTAACAGTGAGTTTTCTGAACTTCAATGATTTCTAGAAGAAAAATTTTTGACAGGGGACTTAGGATTGTAAGTGTTAGTTTCTGTCATGGCCCAGCTTTTAGATGAATAACAACAACAGTAATAGCTAATCTTCACTGAGTATTTATTAGCATCAGGTACCAATCATTAGGTACCAATTAGAAGGTACTCTTCTAATGCATGTAAATAATACATGTGTGCATATACATAGTCAAAGTAGGTAAAACATATGTATGTAAAAATAAATGAATAAAATAGTAAAAGGTATAGCTATTTCCATTCCAACTCCATTATCTCTTCCTAAGGGCAAATTTTACTACTAGTTTATTGTGTATCTTTCCAGCAATAATGTTTATATAAACTATCATTGATCAATAACCCTCAGTTTTATACCAATGGCAGTAGTATAGTCACAGATTTCTTCACTAGTCTTTTTACTTAACAATAAATCTAAGAATTGTCTCAACTTATTTCATGAAGATATGATTAGGCCTTTATAACAAATAGTAAATAAGCAAAAAATAAGTCATCTAATATGCCTTTGCCTGCTCCGTAAATGCCAGTCCTTACTGGGTTGTTCATTGATTGTAAATTGGTACAGATGAACACCTTCATTTGTATTTTGAGAAACTATAACTTTCTGCCTAGTTGTTATTCACATCCACTGCCTTTTACATTACTGGCAACACAAGGATTTTTCAAGAAAATAATAGGCTAAAGCAATCCTGAACATCTAGTAAAGACTACTGATTGCTATTGATTTCATTCCTGAAGACACATGCAATTAGGTTACCTGAATTTCAGATGGGAATGGGAAAAAAGTAGGGGAAAAACATTCAGCGACATAGGCTTAATTAGTTTACAACTGTCTTTAAAAAAAAAAATTATAAAAAAACTATCTTGAGAATAACAAGAACAAAAAAACTCCCTATTGATCTAATTAGAAGTAGTGATTAAATAAATAATGTTAAATAAATAAATTACACATTTGTGAAAACATAAGAGCATTTTGAAGACCTGCTCATATAAACTAATTATTTTTCTCTACTTCTCTCCCTTCTGTTTCCAATAAATTAGTAGCCATGGTAAATCAGAGACTCTCCAAAGGAAATCTTTTAAATCCTGTTTGAAGAGAAACATCTTGCAACATGGAAATCTGAGTTTAATAAGAGTTGCCTTGGCAATTATTAAAAATAGCAAATGGAAATGCTTCTAGGCTTGATAAGCTCACTTCTGTATTTGTGATAATGACAATTTGTCATCAATAAAGCAACTAAAGAAGATATAAAAACAAAAAAATGAGGTTTTTCTCTGTCCTGAATTAACTTGCACTCAATTTTGAAGGCAATCTCTATAACTACTAAGAGACCCATAAATAGGATTCATTCTATGAAAATTCAATGTACTGTCCAGATATATATATTATATATATATTATGTATATGTATATATATATATATAATATATATATATACATGTATATATACATGTATGTGTGTGTGTGTATAGATGTATGTCATATAAATAAATATACAGAG
>NW_006159703.1:225541-237795 GCF_000334495.1 Tupaia belangeri chinensis | reverse complement strand
ATATATATATAAATAATGGAATCAGGACCAGCAGTTGGTGAAATGGCTATGTTGCTGGACTCCCATGTAGTCGACTGAGGTTCGAGTTCCAGACCCAGTAGCTTAAACTCTCACTGGGCACGTGTGTGTGCGTGCATGCCCAAGATCCCGAGAGGAGAATGGAGAAGGGATTGCGGTATGGCCATCCCCCCTGGGGATGATTTCTTGCATTCTGTCTTTCTCTCTCTCTCTGTCTTTTTGGCAAGCACACATACCCTATAACAAAAACCTCTCAAAAAAAATATGTATATATATATTGGAATCTGTTTTGATATGACTGAAGGGATTCTGATAGCTAGCTGGTATTGCCTACTAAATGAGAGATTCATCTGTTTATCTCCAGTTGTTTTACTTGAAACAATTCCTTTCCCAAAATAATTATAAAGCAATTACTTGCCAATTTTCACTTTATTGGTTACTACTTTTACTCAAAGAATAGCAATTACTACATAATTACACTACATGGTTATCTGAGCAGTCTTAACTGTGCCTACCAATGATAAATTATATAGTCAGTATAGTTCTCATTACGTACTCTAGAGAGTATAAATATGTAATGACTGTGTAGTTACGTATTAATAAGTCCCCCTTTAATTTTCAGAGCCCCAGTACAATAAAATGCCATTGGATGTATTTCCATGTGGTAACCTGTGGAGCCAAGCCTATCATGTACAGTTTTGTGGAAGCCAAAGATCTACTCCAAGTGTGCAGTGTTGTTCGCTGGTTCTTAGTGTTAGCCAAGAGCACTCGCTAGGACAGAAAATAAAAGATGAACAGTAAGAAGTATTTCTCTAACCCTCCTTTCTAGCATATGTCCTTTTTTGGTGGCTTAGAGTCAAGAATTGCAGGTGCAGAAGCTCAACAGAGCCACTTCAGCTTTACCCTCACACAACCATTGCATGCAAGAACACCTGGATTCAAAATCAGGGACTTGAACTTGGTTTTGAGCCATGATTTCATTGTTTTTGTTCTTAGGATATAATTTCGGTTACAAAAGTGACCATAGGGAAGCCAGTATCTGAGAAGAGAGAGTTTAGGGATGCAATTCTCCACCAAACTTAACGACAATAACAATCCCTTTAATTATAGAACAAAAGATCGCAAGATCTAAAATGCATGAAAGAAGTGTGCCATCACAGAAGTAAACCAAGTTCATCAACCTGCATTGCATCTGTATTACTACACAAAATTTGAGAGCAATAGAAAGTAGGATCATTTGAGTACAGTAGTTGCAGGAAATGTATAGCACAAAGAGCTTCAAAGAGGCAGAAGATGAAGGTCAAGAAAGCTGCCTCACAGCTGTTTCTGATGATCCCTGGGCGTCACACTGAGGACATAGATCCTGAAGTGAACAGGTGAGGTGAGAATGAAATGAAGGTAATATGCCCTTCTACCCTCTGGCACACACTATCTCCAGAGGTAGTCGTCCTCCCTGAAAATGCTCTCTTTTCCAGTTTTATCCTGATGTTCCTAGAGCAGAGATCATTCTGACTTATAAAGTGTTCATTTCCCAGAGAGCACATGTGACCAAAGGAAGAGTTGAGGCCACTACTGCTAGGGCTACCACAGCAGGAAGACAGTGATGGGATAAATCAGATAAAATACAAGGGAGCCTCAAACAGTTGATGGAAAATGAGTCTTATGAAAAAGCTATGTATGCATTTAATTTTTTATTTTGGCATCAAAATAATACTTTGATTTTCCATGAACCTTTTAGAGTCCCCACTTATTAGTCCTGTTCTCCTTGAAAGACTGAATTCAGGTCTGGATTCAGTGTAGCACACAATAAAGGTTCTTTTAAAAATTGAATAAATGGGTAAATAAAAGACTGTAGAAGTTTTCAGTAAGGAGCAATGTTAATTGAACAAATGGAAAGAATTTAAGGGCAAAGAAAAGACTTCAAAAGTAACTTATTATGTGCCATTCACTTCACATATGTCATATTTACTCATTGCAAGAACTTTGTGCAGCATGGATTATTATTCTCAATTAACCGGTAAGGAAACCAACACTGGAGCTGATGAAGTCACTTGCTCAATATAACTCTTTTAGTAAGTGGCGGCGCTTGGGTTTGAGATGAAATCTGTCAAGCTCTGATACTATGTTCTTTCCACTATGATATTCACATTCAACCACACCTGAACTAACTTCTAGTGAGTATTTATTAGGTGTCAGGTATTTTGCACACACCATTTTATTCATTTGTTTACTATTTAATGATAATTCTATGATCATTCCCAATCTACAGATGAAGAAGCTATCCTAAAGGACTGAACTCTCAGGACCAGCAGTTGGTGCAATGGCTATGTCACTGGACTCCCATGTAGTCGACTGTGGTTCAAGTCCCGGACCCAGTGACTTAAACTCACGCCGGGCCTCTATGTGTGTGTGTGTGTGTGTTTGTGTACCCAAAATCCCAAGGGGAGAATGGAAAAGAAGGGATTGCAGCGTGGCCATCCCCTCTGGGAATTTAAGGGCAAAGAAAAGACTTCAAAAGTAACTTATTATGTGCCATTCACTTCACATATGACCTTGCTTTCTGTCTCTCTGTCTCTCTCTGTCTTTCTGGTGAGTGCATGCGCCCTATAGCAAAAACCTCTAAAAACCTAAAAAAAAAAAAAAAAAAAATAAAGAACTGAACTCTCTTACCCAAGATGGTATAGTAAGTTCTTGAGATGAAAATCAAGGAGCCAGCAGTTGGTGTAATGTCTATGTCGCTGGACTCCCATGTGGTTGACCATGCTTTGAGATGAAATTCAAGGAGCCAGTAGTTGGTATAATGTCTATGTCGCTGGACTCCCATGTGGTCGACCATGCTTTGAGATGAAATTCAAGGAGCCAGCAGTTGGTGTAATGTCTATGTCTCTGGACTCCCATGTGGTTGACCATGGTTCAAGTCCCAGACCGGGTGGCTTAAACTCACGCTGGACGCATGTGTATGCGTGCCCAAGATCCAGAGAGGAGAATGGAGGAGAAGGGATTGCGGTGTGGCCAACCCCACTGGGGGTGATTTCTCACTTTCTGTCTCTCTCTTTCTTGCGAGTGCACGGGCCCTATAGCAAAAACCTCTCCAAAAAAAAAAAAAAAAAAGAAAGAAATTCAAATCCATATCAATAGCAAAACCCATGTCCTTGATTACTACCCTCTTCCAGTTTTATACCAGAGATTCAGAAAGAAAAGGTGATTTCCTACTCAAAGGGAATTTATAATCTAGTGGAGTAGCTATGACCTTCCCATAGGAATCATACCTTCTCTCAGGGATGATCATTGAATTATATTTAAATAGCAAATGAGTACATTTTCCTCTCCTTGTCTACATCACTTTTCTCTTTTTTCTCCCTCACTAGACTAGGGGGTTCACCTCCAGGCAGCCACAGCACTCTGGATATTGACTTAGGCTCTGCCTACTGAGCCTGAGAACCTGGGGGCCTGCAAAGGAAACTGTCATTTCTGTATCTACAAGACCATGTACAGGGTCTGACTGGGAGCAAGTACCCAATCATTTCAGAGAGATCAGTAAATGAATGTGTGAATGAACAAACAAACATGCAACTCTAGACAAGAAAGGACTTCAGAGAAAATTAATTCCAATTGCCTCATTTTACAGAATTCTTTGTTTGGATTCAGAAAAATATTACGTGACTTGCCCAGAAGTAATTTCTGGATAAATATTACACACACACACACACACACACACACACACACGTCCTAATAATACTAGCTGCATAACAACAGAGCAAATTCTATACAATGTGCCGCTCTTGATGACAAGCTTTATGCAGATTTTGAAATCTTTACGGATTTTTTTAAAGCTATATAGGCCACAGATTGTGATGAGAACACACCCTAATTTGGCAAGTGTTTTGTATCTATAATGAGATTTCTAAATGTTATCTGTTTTTAGTACATAAAGATATCCTGAGTAAAATATTTAACATAATTGTGGCACTTGCCATACAGTCTTTCCTCTTTCTATACCCTAGAAGGATTACATAGCCTGAGGTGGCAGTAAGCAACAAAGGGGTTTGTATATTTATATTTTTCATGCATGAATTTAAAAAAATACTGAACATGTCACAGCAAAGAGTAATTCCTGAAATCACAAAATGACTTGAAATAGACACAATACATTTAAATAGTTATCATGTAACTTATTGCTCAAACCAAAACCTGGACACATGTGAGTAAAAAAATGTAATTAATCATTAGGTCTGGGGACCAGCAGATGGCGTGGAGTACTAGATCCCACATGGCCAACTACGTGGATGGATCCTGGACCAGGAAGCTTGAAAATCACTCTGGGCACATGTACGTGCATGCCCAAAGTCCTGGGAGGAGACTGAAAGAGATAGGACTGTGGCATGAGGGTGGTTTCTCACTTTCTCTCTCTCTCACTGTTTGTCTCTCTGGCAAGCATGTGTACTCTATAGCAAATGATTAATAGTAATTGAGTTTGGCCTGACCCACGTTAATCTGGACAGGTGGGTTCTCTATTTTTCTGTACACATTCATAGTGAAATGCGAAATAAATTTTGAAATAAGGTAAAAAGCATGGTTCAAAAAATGGGGAACTATTCTTGGTATATGACATAACAGGGACAGAAGTTTTATGGTTCATCACCTTTAAGGAATTTGAGAATCTGATGAATATCACAGATTTTTTTCATCAGGCAATGTATACACACATGAGTTTGCACAAATTTTGGAGGAAATTCATCAATGCTTTGAAATCCATCCACAGACTCCTGGACTTTGGAGTAAGATCAGCAGATAACAAACCCTCCTTCTAGGGCAAAATTTCTCAGTTTAAGTACTGTGAATATTTTGGACCAAAACTGTGGTTTGTTGTTGGAGGGGCTGTCCTATAAAATACAGGGTGTTTACCAGTTCCTCTGACCTCTACTCTTTACTAGCAGTACCCTATTCCCAGATGTGACAACCAAAAATGTCTCCAGACATTTTCAAATGTCCCCTAAAGGGCAATATTGCCCCTAGTTGAGATCACTAGGAGTAGAAGTGTGATAATCTCACACAAAGGGTAAAGAGAAACCAATATAACATATTAGTCTATAAACCATAACAAATTGGAGTTTAACAAAATTTAAGAAAAAAAGCCAACTGCAGTATCCAACTTTCAAAACTCCCCATTCAACCCGTCTGTGCTCTCAATTCACGACAGAAATGACTGTTCACTTCACACAAGAGTTCATGATGACCTGTTTAGAAGAATCTGGCTCTATCGAAAAGTTCCCAGCACCTCAAGCCACCGTCTAACAGGTGTTGGAAGGAAATGATTCTGCAGAAAACATTCTGAAGTGTTTATGATGAAGAGAACGTGTAACCTAAACTGTGAGAAACATTCTGGGCTGATGTTCCATTTATAATCAGTCCTACAGAGACAGTGCATATTAGGCACCTGGAGAAGTGTAATTTCCAATTCAACAGTATTTAGTGAGCACAACTGGAGCAAAAATCCCACTTTTCTCATTTGGAAAATGAGGGAGTGGTCACCTTCTGAGGCTTCTGAAACTGAGTTTCTTTTGTGCACTCAGAGTGGACACCTAGACAGCAAGTCCCAAATGTGCATCTGCAGATTAGAACCTGGTAAGCAGCAGAGAATGCCTAAGGCCTGAATGTCTTTGTCTCCCCACCCCCAAACACATATGATGAAATCTTAACCCTCATGGTGATGGATTTGGGAATGGGTCCTATGAAAGACAGAGCCCTCATGAATGGGATTAATGCCCTTACAAAAGAAGCCCAAGAGGGCTCATTAGTTCCTTCTGCTATCCGAGGTTCCAGACAAAATCCAGGAACCAGGAAGTGGGCCCCCACCTGATATTGAATAGGCTGCCACCCTGATCTTGGACTTCTCAGTCTCCGGAACTCTGAGACATAAATTTCTGTTGTTCATAGCCACTTAGTTTATAATACTTTTTATGGCAGCTTAAAAGGACTAATTCTCCTGGAGAATTTCTTGTTAGGGGGAGTGAGGAGCAGGGACTTAGGGTACCGATTTGTTCCAGGATCCCACATTTCCAAAAGGCTTCACATGTTAACTTTTTTCACTATAATCAGTTGAGATTGTAGATATACTCACTCTAATCTAACTATGTGTTAAAATGATGAATTCAAAATATCAGCATATTAAAAGTCACCATCTTGATTAGGCTATTTGTAGCACTTGTTCATTTTTAATATGCCAGAAACTCCAAAATGAAAGCTGCTTAAACTTCTCATTGTCTCTGAGTGTCTGCTTATTACAAGAAAATAAATGCTCATGTCCAACTCGTACAGATTCCATTTCAGTAGGAAGAAGTAGGCCTAAGACTTTGGATTTTGCATTCTACTTGTCTGAGCAGATGTACTGGGAGCACACTTTGTTATTTTTTTTTTTAAGAGAGATTTTTGCTATTAGGGCACGTGCTCTCACCAGAGAGACAAAGACAAAGGGACAGAAAGTGAGAAATCAGCCTGGGTGGGGGGGGGATGGCCACACCACAGTCCCTTCTCCTCCATTCTCTTCTCAGGATTTTGGGCATGCACACACATGTGCCTGGTGTGAGTTTTAAGTCACCAGATCAGGAACGCAAGCTGTGATTGACTACATAGGAGTCTAGTGACATAACCATTACTTCATCTGCTGGTCTCCGGAGCACACTTTAAAAAGAAAGACTTTAGCTAAAAGAGGGGAAGAAAATAAAGGTATCTTTCCCAGGATTTCCAACAAAGAGAAATATAGAGTTGCAGGTGACTCGAAAAGTTACAGCTCAAATATTCTTCTTCCCTTTTTTCTCTACCTAGCAAACTCCTGCTTATTTGTCACAGTCCACCTTAAATATTACCTCCACTGGGAAATCCATAGTCTCCTGTTGCATCAGTTACTGCAATGCTTCCAGCAGACAGAACATACTTGGTTATATCTTATTTATACCTGTCTGCCCAGACTCTAATACAGTGCTTGGCACCCAATATACTTAATACTGGGTCATAAGAAAAGTCATGACACAGGGGCCAGCAGGTAGCATGATGATTAAAATGCTGGACACTTCCACATGGTTGACTGAGGTTCAAGTCCCAGACCTGGTGGTTTGCTTTCTTACTGCCACCCCCCCCAACCGCTGGTTTGCTTTCTTACTGCCACCCCCCCCAACCCCTGGGTCTCTTTGGTTAAATTAAAATAAATAAATGAATAAATAAAATTAAATAATAATTTAAAAGAAAAAGAAAAGTCATGACACATTTTTCTATGCAATTTTTCTGACAACCCAATAGCTTGGAGGTTAGGGTTTTATTGTATATTTTTCTTCCCTATAACAGTTTGTCCCAGAAGACTCCAAATTTCAAGAAAAGAGCCATAGATTCTGATCCTAAGATTACATTCTGGAGCTACACTTGAGATGAAAAGGATTGCTCTGGAGCTCTGGGGATGTAGAGAGCTCTCATCCCCACCCTATCTTGGCTGACAATGTCTCCATCTCCTTACACCAGGAAGCAGGGAGGGCCTGAGGCTGGAACACTGGACCGGATTTCCTCCCTCTTTAACCTTTTCAGCTAAATGCCATTCAGCAGGGAATAACTTGCAAAACCCTAAGTGGCTGGCAGTGTGATATACTTTCCCCCCTACATAGTGTGGACATAGCTGGAGTTGGCATTTCCAACTTGGCAATTAAATTAATGTAAAGTATGCAAGTCTAGCTATTTAAAATTCCTAGAAGAAAAATTTTAAAATTTTACATTTTATAATTTTATTTCATGAAACTATATATATCATAAATGCTAATTCTAACATGACTTCCAATAGTAACATCTGATATTTATTGATGGCTCAATATGTGCCAAAGATGAGATTATTTCCAGGTATTTGTGTGCCCCATCTCATTTAATCTTCTTAGTAACTCTGTGAGTTGATATGATTCTAAGAAATCTCTGTGTTTTTTTTTTTTAAATCTATGTTAAAAATGAGGAAATAAAGGTTCAGGGTTTAAGTAATTTGCCCAAAGTCACAAGTGAGAAAACCACAAATGGAGCATAGGCCCATCTGATCCGGAGTTCTTAATTACTACTACATATGGAGCTGTCATCTTCAATCTTCAATTCAAAGCATGAACAGAACTCTGAAGTAGTAGATGTCTCATAAATTCACATGGATATCTATGCTGCAAAGTGAACCTTGAATCTGAAGCTCCTGATCGTAGTCAGTTTGATCATTTCATCCACATAGATATCCACAGAAAGCATGTAACAATTTATACTACAGCTATTCTCTACCTCCTCTGCATCCCACTGAGCAGTTTTCATTGTAGTTGTTTTTACTTCATTTACAATCTTTGTGAAGATATGAGTCTACCACACAAAAGAAATACCCCACTGCTAATAAAATAAAACAGGTAGGGCAGTCACAGTATTCCCATAGAAGCAACTCATCTCCTAGTCCAGGAAGTATTTTCCTTCTGTTCAAGGAGCAAAGGATTATTAAAAGTAGGCCCAACCTCATGGCTCATGTTGCTAAAACATTGTGCTTCCCAGGCTGGAACCACACGGGACGCCCAGGTTCAATTCCTGGTCTACCCTAAGGCCCCGCATACTGCTATGCACCTGTAATCCAACAACTCTGGGAGGACAGGCAGCACAAGAAAATTCTGCCTAAAAAAGAGCAGGGTTTGATGGCACACACCTGTAATCTCAATGGAGAGGCTAAAGCAGAGAAGTCCCACGGCAAACTCTAACTTAGAACAAAGAAAGAATGAAAAACACAGTAAACTTCCAGATGTTACCACTTTTATGTAATGAAAAAGCCACTGAGGGACCAGCAGTTGGCGTAATGGCTATGTCGCTAGACTCTCATGTAGTTGACTGTGGTTCGAGTCCCAGACTCGGTGGCTTAAACTCACGCCATGCCAGGTACCTGTGTGTGTGTGCCCAAGATCCTGAGAGGAGAATAGAGGAGAAGGGATTACAGTGTAGCCATCTCCCCTGGGGGGGTGATTTCTCACTTTCTGTCTCTCTGTCCCTCTCTGCCTTTCTGGCAAGCACATGTGCCCAATAGCAAAAACCTCTCAAAAAATAATAATAAAAAAAAAAAGCCACCAGAAGCTTAAATCAAATGCCAACTGCTGTTATCTAATCTCTTTGATCTGAGTTCTTTAATAAGCAAAGAGTGAAGATGGTGGCTCTGGGCAGGCATGGCTAATCACTGGGAGAATACAAAAAGGTGGCAGGACCATGGTGGCCAGAGAAGCGGATTTGGGAGGACAATGACAAGGAGGAATGGGAGGAGTAATTGCTTCTGGTCGAATTTTCAGGAATTATTGATTCAGATTTTCTGTCAAAATGTGATAATAAATGCAAGATTTTGGGAATTCACACTGAGAGGCCAATTTTGCAAGTGGACAACTATGTTTTTTGCTGGAGAATATGAAGATGCCCTTGGGACTTGTGTTATATTTGAAGAAAATGTTGAACATGGTGTCATGGAATGGCTGCAAATCAAGAATAAGGTTTCTCCTACAGACCCAACATGATGTGCAGCTTTCTACATGAAAATGAAGATGAAGTTGTAACTTCAGCCTCTAATAAACCTTTGGAGTTGGAAGAACAAAAGATTCAGACAAAAGATGGTTCAAACCTGAGTTATAAACAGGAAAAACCTTCCCATTTAGAAGTAAAGGATTGTGGTGCTGTCGTCAAAATTCCTTCTGTTGAGACAGAAGATTCTATTTTTATGGAATCTCAAAATGCTGGTTTGGATATTGCTCTTAGTTAAATGTTTCTTGTAATAATAAATTTCTTACAGTTTTTACATAAAATTTTTAAAAATAAGCAAAGAGTATAATCGTGTGCCCTATTAAAACAGGAAAGGAAAGAGGAAAACAGAATGGAGAGAAAATGGTAAGGAAAGAAAACAAGGCTAAGGAGGTTTCTTGGGTTCTCCTTTGCTTTCAGCCCTAAATGTGTGTGGGGGGAGGAAGTATGCTCTTCTTTTTCACAACAGGTAGAAAGAAATGTAAAGGAAGTATATTTACATCTCAATTCTATCTCCAGTGGCTTGACAAGGATTAAGCTATGTGAATCATCATTTGCAGAGCAAGCAGTTTAAGTAAATAAACACTCCAGGGACACAGACAAATACACATTAGGAACTAAAGTCCACTTCCCAAGGATGGTTAAACCAAGCAATGGCATTCAAAAGGAAAATCTGTAACTGACATTTCAGGTCATTCTAATGGCTGTCTTTCAATCTGTGGTCAAACAAATCAACCCAGCTGAACACTCACTTGCCATGGAACTGACTGTAAAGTTTCTACTTCAGGATTAAAAAATCTTTCTTTAGTACCTAGTTACCTGAGACTTTACAGTCTGATCTTCAACCACTGCATATCTGCCCAAGTGGATAACAGAGATTTTCTCTGGGTCCAGGAAAAAGTCCAATGACTTGCTCCTAAAAGCGCCTTTCAGATTGCACCCTGAGCCTCTCTGGATTCAAGTCGCAGGCACTTGAGCAGCCCTTGTCAGTCACCACGTCCTCTATGCTCCCATAGAGCATTGTAGCACTCTATAATGTCAATCCTCACTTTGCACTGGAATAAACTTATCTCCACTCCTGCTTTAAATCAAAATTATAAGTGGTTAGTAGGATGCCACTCAAATGGAGAGAGAGGTTTAATAAATATTGCTAAATGAATGTTTGAAAAACTGGCTGCTGAACTGAATTTGCTTACTTTATCATACAAAGAGGTTGTTAAGATATGTTATTCTCAGAGGTTTTTGCTAGTTTACAAGAGATTTTAAATTTGTTTAGGGGTACATATCTGTTTTTTGTGAAAAAGGGGGCCTTAAAAAGACTTCTAGACAAGGGTCTTTAAATACTATTTGATTCTTCTTTACACACAGTGTTAAGAGTTAGATGGGTCTCTTGCAGGGTCTGATCATTTGTTCCAATTCAAATACACAAAAGAGATTAAAGGCTTGTTTGCATGAGTGTTTGTTCTACTTGTACATATGTCCTAGTCCATTGTGTTGTTAATAACAGAAATACTTGAGTTGGGGTTATTTATAAGAATAGAGGTTTATTTCACTAATGCTTATGAAAGTTCAAGAAGAAGGGGCCCTATGTTATTGGTGCTAACAGGGTAGAGGGCAACACAAGGTGGGAATACATATCTAGGTCCACCTGTACCTTCTCTGGTGTCATTCTCTCTCCTTAAAAACCCACAAATATTCAAGGGGGAAGCCCAACCCTGATAACCTTATCCAATCATAATCTCTCAAAAACTTTATCTCTTAATTTCATAGATTAAGTTTCCTCTTAATTCTTTCACAATATAACCAAATTTGAACACATAAACCTCTAGAGGATGTGTTCAAAACCTAGTTACATACATATATACATATATGAGCTCAAAGAAAGTTACATTTCTCCAATATACAATAGCATTTCCTTACAACAGAGTTGCATTTCAAGGAATTTTTCAAACTCCTCCTTCTATGAGACATAAAGGTATAAGAGCTAAAATATAGGTGGTGTAAAATAAAGATAACCAAGCATTCATATTTCATTGAGTAAGACTGTAGTAGACTGTAATCATGTTAAGTTATGTGGAAGTTATAAGACATGGTCCCTGTCTTAAAATTTTTAGTCTTCTTAGGGCAAGGACAATCACATATCAAATTAAAGAGCAAATATACAGTACTCTAAAAGAAAATTTAAAAATTATACCCTAGAATAGCTATTGTCTGTACTGATTTGTACATCTTATATTAAATTCATTTAGCAAATTACCTTGCTTTCTGTTTACATATTTTTATACTAAACAAAAGGTAGACTGAACACATGCCTCCAACCTAGCAAAGCAGGAATACCCATATATGACATATTATTCTCTTCAATGTGTGTATTCAGAATTTTGCAATCAGAATATCTAGAACTAAGTTATTTTAATTTCTACCATACATTAAAGTTCTATGTTTTACAGCTTATTACTATTTTTTGTGTGATAATGTGTAGCAGGTAATCACGGCAGTTTAAGGGCCCTAAAGATCTTAGGTTGGCCACAGGTGGAGTGAAAGGGTCGAGGGGTGAATTTTGAGGGTACCATGAAGTCTTTGGAAATGTATGAAAATCTTGGATGCTTGAAAATGTTTCTGGAAAAAGGTCCATATCTATAATCAGATTCTCCAATGAGTCTATGACAATAAAAACTTAAGATTTTTTT
>NW_006159703.1:174882-225510 GCF_000334495.1 Tupaia belangeri chinensis | reverse complement strand
TATATATATATCTCTCTCTACTGAAAATAATCTGTGATATATTAAGTGTAAAAGAAAGTTCAGAACTTTTTAAAAAGTTGCTTGGTAGTTATCGTACATATTTTTATATATACTAAATACATGTGTAATTCTAACAAACAATATATAAAGCATATGTAGTACCTATTAGATCATTGGGAAAGTTATGATGTATTTTTCTATGCAAAAATGTGTCATGACTTTCCCAAGAACCCAATATTTTTATAAAGTAAAATTAAATTATATATACACATATGTGAACATATGTTCTGTGCTAAGTATTTATTCTAATAGTTAATAATCATTATATTTAAGTAGTAAAATTAATATACGAGATATTCATGTTCAGTTACCATATTTTCTCAATTATAAATGCACACTTATGTTAATATTTATGAAATTGGAATTTACCTAACAGTCAAAATATACATCTAATGAAGTGTTTCTTTGTCTTCATCCCACCAAAAAAAAAAAACTCTTATTAATATATGATGTCTGGTGAGCCAGCCCATGGCTGACTATGATTTGAATCCCATATCTAACAGCTTGAAAAGCATGCTAGTCATGTGTGAGTGCATGCCTAAAATACACAGGATAATGATGAGAAGGGATTGAGGTGTGACCATTCCCCATAGGAGTTACTTTCTCCCTCTCACTCTTTGTCACCCCCTGTCTTTCTCTGGTGAGTGCATGTGCCCACTGCTAGAGTAAAAAATATTTCTTTAGTTATATATATGTGTGTGTGTGTGTGTGTGTGTGTGTGTGTGTGTGGTGTATACAAAATGTCTCACTATTGAAAGTGAGCTCAAGTAAAAAAGATTGGTATGTATGAACTTCTGAAATCCTTAAATTCTAAGAAGCAAATATCTATTGTATTATTTTTTTTCTAAAACAACCACCAAGGTAGATGACTTTTAAGCCCCTTATTTCTCTGCTGTGTTATAGTCAAATAAAGTAGGTCTCAGGAATATGTAATCACCTATAGAAATGTATCATTTCCATATATTTGCATATCTCTCAGATTCTTAAACCTAGGAACGCTCTCCAGTAGGAAAACAGCACCAAGAAAAGCTGAAACGAGAGAGCCCTTTCTATTATCTCTCAAATAATTCCACACAGACACAAATCCATGATAATACATACACTATAATGGAGTTCTTATAATATGTGAGACACTGTTTTAAGCACTTTATATGCCTTATCTTTCTTAATTTTTTTTTTTTGGAGAGGTTTTCACTATGGGGTGCATGCGCTCACCAGACAGAGAGAGAGAGACATAGAGACAGAAAGCAAGAAATCACCCCCCAGGGGGGATGGTCATGCCGCAATCCCTTCTCCTCCATTCTCCTCCCAGGATCTTGGGCACGCATGCACACACGCCCGGCGTGAGTTCTAAGCCCCAGGCCCCGGATGTGAACCGCGGTTGACTACGTGGGAGTCCAGCGACATAGCCATTACGCTAACTCCTGGTTCCCTCTTTCTTAATTTTTATAATAAGGAAAAAATTAGTTAAGCTTATTAAACTTAATTTACAAACTTGGAAACTGAGACTTAAATGCTGAAAATTATGAGTTCCACAGCTAGTGTGAAGTAGTGGCAGAAATCCTACCAATTACTATTACTATGTACCTCTAGAACTTCATTTTAATTTACTTTTTTTTTAGTTAGTTGTTTATTCCTTGAGTGAGAGAGGCAGAGAGACAGAGCCCCAAACAGCATCTTGCTGCTATGATCTACCCTCAGCCTCCACCAGCCCTGGATCATAAAAGCATGTGTGCCTGGAGTACTCAGGGAGGTCTTTTAACATGAGCCCAGAACATTACCATGTGGGTCTGCCTTACAGAATGTCGTGTTTTACCACTGTGCCATGGCCCAGTCTCTAGAGCTTCATTTTTAACCATTGTATCACTTCTTCTCTACCTCTTCTAGTTTCACCTTCTTGACCAAAAAAATGTTATAAATGTACCTGCAAATAATTGTGTTACTATTTGTGTCCTCTGGTGATCACGTCAGAGTATTCCCCAAACAGGAGATGACTGAGCAATAAATAACATAGGGCAGGGACCAGTAGTTGGCATAATGGCTATGTCGCTGGACTCCCATGTAGTCAGCTGCGGTTCAAGTCCCAGACCCAGTGGCTTAAACTCATGACCAGCACATGTGTGTGTGGGTGGGGGGGGGGGGTGTGCCCAGGATTCTGAGAGGAGAATGGAAGAGAAGGGATTGTGATGCAGCCATTCCCCCTGGGGGAGTGACGCCATCCCCCCTGGGGGGTGATTTCTCGCTTTCTGTCTCTTTCTGACTTTCTGCCGAGTGCATGTGTCCTATAGCAAAATAATAATAAATAAATAAAATAAAAATAACATAGGGCAGATCAGTGAATAGTGTTTATTCTAAGGTCTCTCAAAAGCAAATATGCTAACTATGCACTACTTCCCCTAAAATGGACCAGGACTCTGAGCAGGGTCCTTTTGGGACACTAGTATTTCCAAGGGTTCCTACAGGTTTGGCAGAAGTAGGAAGCAAATATTAGCTGGTCTACATCTAATTAAAAATTTGTCAGGTCTGTTCCTATTTAGATTACTAAGGTTTGTGCAGCTTAAAAGGTATATTACCTTCCTAGAGGCTGAGTGGAATGAACAAGGTCTAATTAAATGTGATTTATCAATTGATTCAGTATTTATAAGCCGACAACTTGCTGGCTTCAGACTGTTGATATCATCAGAGAAGAGGATATTCGGGAAGGTCAAAAATAAATGGTTGAAAGATGAGACTCAAAACTTGTTAGTGCCACGTCAGATGATTTATTTCCATAAATCATTCCAATGTTCACATTTCACATGTTAAAATAATTTAAAAATAATCTTGCACCACTTTTTGATCTGAAGTCATAGCACAAGGCTGCTGTTGAAACACATGAAAAATTAACTGTCTCCACTTCTTCAGAAATAGGGCACAATCGCATTGCTGTATTGTAAATTTTAACATCCACAATTTAGTGCCCTGTTGGAACTGTGCTCAGTTTGCCAGGTTTAGCTACCATGGAAATCAAAGAGTAATTATCTACAGGAAATGAAATGAAAAAGCCTTGGGGACAGAAAGGACACTCAAAAGAATTTTCCAAGTGGCCCACATTTCAGGGGCGAGAACAAGAGAGAAAGTACGTGTGTCACAAGTGTTTGAGGTGGGAGGGGAATCTGCTGACACGATTTCACTTGCTTGGCTCTCACCCTATGCCGGTACCTCTCTTGGTATCAGTATGAACCTCACAGTCCCTTCACATGTTCTCTCTGATTCTTATTCACATCCAAGACCAGTCTCTAAGCCTAGGTAGAACAAACAATCCTAGCGTATTTATTACTAATATTATCACATTTCTAAGAAGTAGCATGGTTGTATTATGTTCTCTCTTTCTTTCTATTTATTTGATTTTTAAAAATAGATAAGTAAAAATTATATATATGTATGGTATACAATATGATCTTTTGATACACACATAGACACACATTGTAGAATGGTGAAATCAAGCTATTTAACATACACATTATCTTACATACTTACCACTTTATTTTGTGGTAAGAACATTCAAAATCTACTTTCTGAGCAATTCTCATATAAAAAAAGTTATTATTATTAACTATAGTCACCATAGTGAACAATAGCTCTCTTGAACTTATTTCTCCTGTCTAACTGAAAGTTACCTTAGACAAACATGTTTCCAATCTTCCCATTGCCTAGCCTCTGATAACCACCATTTTATTCTCCATTGCTCCAAGTTCAACTTGTTTATACTCCACATATCGCTGAGAGCCCGTGGTACTTGTCTTCCCATGTCGATTATTTCACTTAACATAATGTCCTCCAGTTCATCTGTGATTTGCAAATGACAGAGTTTCTTCCCTTTTTTATTGTAATTTCTGATTTATGTGAGACTGAATAAATAGTATTCCACTGTGTGTATATATATACCAGATTTTCTTCATCCATCTGTTGATAGACACTTACGCTGATTCCAAATCTTGGCTATTGTGAAAAGTGCTGCAGTCAACATGGGAGCGTAAATATTTCTTCAACATACTGATTTACAGAACCAGTCGTGGAGCATGTGGCAGTTCTATTTGTAGCTTTGTGAAGAACTGTACTGTTTTCCATAATGGCTATCGTAATTTACATTCCTACCATTAGTGTGCAAGCGCTCCCTTGTCTCCATATCTTTGCCAATATTTATCTTTCACCTTTTCGATAATAGCAATTCTAAAAGGGTCATATCATGGGGTTTTTTGTTTTGTTTTTGGGAGATTTTTGCTATCGGGCTTGTGCACTTCCCAGATGGAGAGAAACAGAAAGACAGAAAGCAAGAAATGACCTCCCAGGAGGTATGGCCATACCACTATCCCTTCTCTTCCTTTCTCCTCTTTGGATTTGAGGCACGCACACACATGCACCCAGTGTGAGTTTTAAGCCACTGAGTCCAGGGCTCAAACTGCAGTTGGCTATGTAGGAGTCTAATGACATAACAATTGCACCATTTGCTGGTCCCAATATTGTGATTTTAAAAAAACTACTTTAACAGGGGCCAGGAGATGGCGTAGCAGTCACATTGCTGGACCCCACATGGCCAACAGAGGTGAAAGCTCTGAAGGCAGGGGCCTATGTCTGACCTATCTCTCTTTATTACAGCACTGAATCTTGCAGAGGATGATGAAGACACTCTTACAGAATGAATAAAAAGGGCAGAGATGAAGGCAGACTAAGAACAAAGAAAAGGGATCAAAGTTCTCTATAAAACATTTTGAATGGAAGTAGTACATGTTCCTCATTAGAAGCTTTCTCACCTACTATTCATGAGCTATTCACACATTCTATTCAAATTTATAACATGCTTTTAAAACATATTTTACCTCAGTGGTGTCCAGACCTGAACTTTAAATCGAAATGCAATTGTCTTGCTTCTTACAAATTATTATTTTTTTACATTTGGATTTAGGAGTAGCTGGGTTCGGCAGAGAGAATTAATACAAGCTACATACACTCAGAATTCTTTAATAAAAGAAAATATCTGAGAGTCTCAGCATAAGGTAGCCAAGTATAATAGAGTGGACAAATAATAATCTCTGTGACAATATCAGGGGGAAGAAAAGAGAAAGAAACCGCCCATGCAAATTTACCTTGAGAAAGAAATACTACATAATCGTGTTAAGGTATTACTTGCCTACTGCGGCAAATAATGTTTCCTTCTCTAGACACATGCAGAACTCTGAGTACCAAAGTCAAACATGAGTGGTCTGCAATTAATAGTCAGTCCTCATTTACTGAGGATTTACTGAAGCAAAGCAGGGCAACATGAGATCAAAAACAATACTGCTTGGTCAAGTGGGGGCACAGTGGTAACATAACTGGACCATGTGGGAAAGGTCCTGGGTCGACATCCCAGGACCTCCTGGAGCAGGCCAGGAGCACACATGTATGCTCATTATGGTCAACTGAGACTAGGAGTGGGTCTCAGCATGAAGACTCTATTAGAGTGCTCGTCTCTCTGTCTCTGTCTCTCTCTCATGGATGAAATAAATACATTTTTTGATTTTAAAAATTCTATTACTTACCAAATAATTAGGGAAAAGTCACTAACTTTGTATAAGCCAGATTTCTCTTCCTAAAACAATTAATAACCTGGAGTATTTTATAATTTAATATTGAAATTACCCCATAACATATGTCTCTGTCCTATGCTTTCCTATCCCAGAACAAACCTTGCAAAATAACATAATATTTATTTCTTCTCTTGTAGAAAAAATAACTAGCCCTTGTATTTGAATTTCTGGACTCCTCACCCTGGGAATCAATTCATCTTATTGTGATTTGAAACTTAAAAACAGGTACTGCCATGATTGGGGAAGAGGGTTTTGCAATGTTGCAACTAAGAATCAATTCACATACTCTACGAGTATCCAAGGGCAGAGCTGTGATCCTGGCTCTCTGAAAGGCTGAAGGGCAGACCATGACATGGGGAGACTGTCAAGAGTGTCTGTCTCTGTTTCTCCTTAGAAACAAGCAAACAAATAAACCTTAAAAATAATAACAAGATAATGATAATAATAGTAATAATAATGCCAGCCACACCTCAAGTATCAAATGTTTATTGTGGTCCCATGGAAAGGTAACACTAGAAATGGTAACACAAGTAAGTATGCCTTATGAGAGATGCTGTAAGAAGAGTCGGCTAACTGGTAAGCAGGGCAAATGAGAGAACACAAGTCAAGGTGGGGAAGATGGAAAGAGATAAGTTATAGGTACTGGAAGGCAGATAAAGAAATGAACAAAGGGACTGGCCCATGGCAAGGTGAAGGTGCTGGAATTCCACAAAGCCAACCTGGTGGCTTGCTTTCTCTCTTTCTCTTTCTGGTCAGTTAAATAATAATAATAATAATAATAATAATAATAATAATAAAATGAAATAGATCATTCTTTTTTAAAAAAATGAATCAGAGAAAGAAATTAAGATCTTTTCTCCTCAGAGAAATCAGGTTTATATGCAAAAAGTGCATTAGGCAGAAATATCTCCTGGGCTGTCTGTGGATACCTAGACTATGTGAAGCTAAAAGATTATGGCTGCACCCACCAGGACATGAGGCCAGCTCCAGGCACCAGCTGCAGTACAGAGAGGGCAGCTCAACGGGGGTGGATTTGAGAAGGGCCTCTCTGCTCACTCTAAGCCTGGCACATGCTCCTAGGCAGAACCCATCCTTCCAGATAAGAGGACACAAGGCTGCAGTCCTGATGCTTTAGAAAGGACAGGCGTAAGCACACATGGTATAGCCTTGAGAAATCTCTGACTCCACCTTTACACTTGCTGTTCTGCTGTCTGCAATTCTCTTCCTTCAGCTCCTTACAAGTCTGGCTCCTACTCTTCCAGAAGCCTTCCTAATCCCCCCCGGCTGAACTCAGCTTCCTTCACTACCCACATTATAGCACCTGTTTATTAAAAAATCAGTCTCTCCCACTAGAACTTGTGCTGTCCAACACGGTAGCTACTCACCCCATATAGCTATTTAAGTCTATTAAAATCAAACAGTTCTAAATTTCAGCTCCTCAGTTGCACAATCCATGTCTCAATAGCCACATGGGGCTAGTGGCTATTATACTGGATAGCAGATCATTCTCCAATCTAATCTAATCACATAGAACATTTCCCCAATCCTAGAAACTTCTTCTAGACAGAACTGACCTAGAATGCAAGTTTCATAAGAGCAGGAACGTAACCTATGATGTTTATTGCCACATTCCTATTGCCTCAAAAAATGACTGGCATAAATATGTTCACAATAAATATCTTCAGAATAAATGAATATAAGGAAGGATAACCCCAAGGTCTTATATCCACCTTAGATAAGAATAAAACATAAATAATTTGGTTGAGGAAAATGGACTAACAGATCATAAATCACAAGGGAACACTCATCGAATCTGTATGCAGCCTATACAAGCATGTTATATTGCATTTCTGGTAATTAAACTTCTTAACAGAATATAACTTTGTGGCTGGTCCCATATTTCAAATGTTCCCAGGATATCTCTAAAAGGAAGATAGTATACTGTTGGAAAATTTCCATGAAATGATTTGTAAGAAAGACTATATGAAACCAATTCACTGATCTCATCATTACACAATTGTGCATCATTAATGGGTAACAAAGAATGAGAGACTGACATTTATATTTCCTAAGGGGTTAAATTTTTCAGCATGTTCATTTAATAAATATATATTCATGCGCTACAGGTAAAAGAGAGTACCCTTATCCCCCCAATCCAAACTCTGTGTCCTGCTGTGGCTCAGAATTACTGAGGTCTCCTCTCACAATGCATTCAATCAACCAGTTAGTAGTAGGTGAACTTATGCAAGCTGCTCTGTTTTTTGAAATCAAAGATTAACAATTTCAATATTCTTTTGAGGTGAATTTTGTTTGTAATGAAACTAAAGTAGTCTGCCTACCACAGAATTCTATTTACTGCAGATGTTCCTATCTCTGTTGAGAATATTAGAAGGGGGGAACCAGCAGTTAGCGTAATGGCTATGTCGCTGGACTGTCACGTAGTCAACCGCGGTTCACGTCCCGGACCCGGTGGCTTAAAACTCACGCCGGGCGCATGTGCGTGCATGCCCAAGATCCCAAGAGGAGAATGGAGGAGAAGGGATTGCGGCGTGACCATCCCCCCTGGGTGGTGATTTCTCGCTTTCTGTCTCTCTGTCTCTCTCTGTCTGTCTGGTGAGCACACGTACCCTATAGTGAAAATCTCTCCAAAAAGTAAAAAAAAAAAAAGAATATTAGAAGGGCTTTTGCTATGCCCTCAAATTCACAACAGACAGGGGCCATGAGGTATCAGGCATGAGGAGGAGAATCTTTTCAGTCCATTGCCGAGTCTCTACCAGATACGCATGTCTATTCGGAAAATACTATTTCTCCCCAAGGGAGCAAAGTGGACTGGTATCCTGTTAACTTCCTATCACCCACACACAGAAGACAAAAGGGGTGCTGCTGCCTGTTCCTGTCGTTCCTTCACAGAAAGCATCAGTCGCGTTGTTGGAGAAACTTGGTGTCGAAGCTGTTCAGACTGCTATAACAAATACCATAGACTGGCTGGTTCCAGCAACAGGAAATCATTTCTCGCAGTTCTGAGGCTGCAAGACTGAGTTCAAAGTGCAGGCAAATTCAGTTTTTAGTAAGGACTCTTTCTGGCTTGTAGACAGACAAGGTCTCTCTGCAGCCTCACATAGTACAGAGAAGTTCTAGTGTCTTTCTCTTCCCATAAAGTCACTAATCCCATCATGGAGGTCTCTGTCCTTACGACTTCCTCTGAACTTCATCACCTCCCAAAGGGTCTACCTCCCAGTGCAATAACATGGAGGGGTAGATAAGATGTGAGTGTATGAATTGGGGAGGGACATAGACAGCGATTCCACACACCTACGCACATGCAGGCGCTGGGTTTCATGACCAGAGCTGCCTTACCCAGCTCCCAGGATTCTCCACAAACTCACCCTCTCCAAGTCTGCTGCGCAGATCTTGATTTGTAAACATGATCACAGGATTCTACCTTCTCCCTGCTTCAAAATGTCTGGTCATGGGATGGAACAGAAAGAATGAAAATGACCTTCCTTCTTCCCCCTTCATATCATCTGTGTTATTGTTCTGCTTTTCCATAGTTTGGCTCTGTTGGATTTTTTATAAAGGACAGCAGTGACAAGCACTGTTACTAGCTGTTGAGTGAGGGATAGGTATAAAATAGCAGCCTCTAGATATGTATAGCAGCCTGACAGTGGATCAGAAACTTTGAAACATTATATTTATCTTTCCGGGCATTTCACTTTACCCTTGGCACTTAGCGCAATATTTGGTGTAAGACATTCATATGACAAATATTTGAGGAAGGAAAGGAAAACAGGAGGGAGGATAAGAAGGGGGAGAGAAAGGAAAACAGGCCAGAGTGCTTCTACCTTTGGAAGTTTCAGCTAAAATATCCTGTACTTACTCAATTCCTTGAGGGCACTGGGCTACACCTACCAAGATCCTGTACTTATGAAGTACTTCCTCAGTACTTTGTCAGGCATTATGGAGAAATAAAAGCCCAAGGAAATAGAACCACTCAGCACATGGCTGGCACACCGTGTCTGTTTCACAAATGTTGAGACATTGAGTGCTTGAGTGAGTTGGAACAAGGGCGAGAGTAGGAGGGGAAAGGAAAGGAAACGCACTTGGGAAATGGGAAAAAGGAGAGAAAGCTGCACTTGAAATAGTGTGAAGAGGGTATGTAAAGCTAGTGTTAGGGACTGCCGAGAGTAGTGGCTTTAGAGATAGGCAGCCCTGGATTTGAATCTGACCACAACACTTTCTAGTTGTATACCTTTGTCAAGTCTAAGTTTTCTCATTTGAAAAGGCATAATAAAATTAATACTTGCTTCTAGGGTTATTGACATGATTCAGTGAGGTGCTGAATACAGTGCATCAGGCAGAGTGCCTCGTGCAGAGTAAGGGCTGACTGACGGGAGATGCTGCTGCTGCTCAGCTGTTGATGCTAATCTAGATGGCTCAAACAGTTGTTCTGTGGATGTGGCAAAACATTTGTCTGGGACAATTCTTGCCTCAAGCCTCAAGGCTGATAAATGAAGATGATCTCTCCTCAATGAATCGCAGAACACAATGCTGGCATCTGTCTAGTTAACCACCAGTGAATGTTCTGTGATATTCTAAGCCTCTTGACTCTGGTTCCAAAGACTGACAAAAATGAAGGGAATCAGAATCATCTCAATATATCTCAGAGAGAAATTCTTTGGTCTTCTACTATAAGGACCTATGCCTGCCTTTTTATCCCATTTTCCCTTACTCCTGTACCTCAACCACTCACTTCACTCAGAGCAGATGGCCTTTTTTTGCAGGTTCCCCAAATGCCTATATGTTTCTATAACTGAGTCTTGGTACATGTGATGCCCTAACTGACAACTCTCTAACTCTGAAGTTTGTCAGTTAAGGATCAATTTAAGGCACCTATTCTCTGAACCCATAGGATTTTTTTCCTCCCTCAGGCAATAATAGAAGTCCTACTCACCAAAGACTACCAGATGGTATAGCAGTTACATTGCTGGACTCCCACATGGCGGACTGCAGTTTGAGTCCTGGACCTGATGGCTTCAAATTCACATCAGGCACGTATATGTGCATACCCCAGATACCAGGAGGAGAATGGAGAAGGGATTGCGGCATAACCATCCTCCCTGGGGAGTGATTTCTCACTTTTTTTCTCACTGTGTCTGTCTCTCTCTCTCCCCAGCGAATACACATGCTAAGACAAAAACCTCTCAAAAAAAAAAATCCTACTCACTCAAAAATGAACCATACATGTCCTCTTTTCAATACTAATTATTATTACATATTAAATATCTATCATGTCCCATGTACACTACTTAGATATTTCAACTTACTTAATTTTCCTATAACTCTACAAGGAGTGGAAGAGGCTCAGAAAAGTTAAACAACTTCTTCAAGTCTGCTCAGCTCATATAAGACGGAGATAGGATTTGAACCCACGTCAATCAGTCACCAAAGTTCATGCTCTATCCACTCTGTCATATATTATTTAATGTGCATATGTTGTTGTTTTGCTTGTTTGTTTGTTTAATTTCATCCCCTCACTTCTTAATACCCTTGGAGGACTGATTTTTTTTTTCTTGTTACAAGAGGGCATGTGTGTTTGCCAGAGAGAGAGAGAGAGAGAGAGAGAGAGAGAGAGAAAGCACCCCCTAAGAGGCATGACCACACTGTGATCTTTATTCCCCAATCTCTCCCTCCCATCAGGATCCTGGGCACAAACACTCACAATCCCAGCATGTTTTACAAGCTGCTGGGAAGGGATTCAGACCAGGCTCCGCCATGTGGGATTTAGCTTCCTTAACTGCTATATATGGGACTGACCCAGAATTTGATTTTTTTTCCCCATTTTTTAGTATTTTCTTTCCCTTGGTATAATATTTTATCACAGTGACTTTATGTAGAAGTTGTTTTTGTTTTGTTTTATATTATTTATTTATTTATTTATTTATTTATTGCCAGAAAGAGAAAGACACAGAGAGAGAGGGAAAGCAAGAAAGCACCTCCCCATGGGGTATGGTCACAGTGCAATCCCATCTCTTCAATCTCTTCCCTCCTTTCCAGATTTTGAGCAGGCACATGCATATGTCTGGTGTGTTTTTCAAGCTGCTGGGTCTGGAACTTGAACTTCACAGTCGGCCATGTGGGATCCAACCATTTTCACCACCATGCCATGGGCTGGCTCTATGTAAAAGATTCTTGATCAATGTTCAGTGAAGCATCAGAAAGGACTATAAGGAGCAAGACTAGGCCTGCAAAAAATTGGGAAGATGGTCTAAGTGTAATGCCTCATCTCTACCTATTAAAATCTCCACTCTTATATTTCTCTAATGTTCATACTGTTAAAATAATAACGATGTTAATATAGTTATTGCTTTTTGCTAGGCATGGCTGTAAGAATTTTGCACATATCAATCCTTTTAATATTCAAAATAACCCTCTAGAATACATATTGCTATTATTTCCATTTCACATTTCACCCAAAAACACATACTAAGTGGCAGAGACAAGATATGGACTCTATCTGGCTATAGAGCTCTCATTTCACCCACTATGCTTCCCTAACTTTACATGGGCAGCTCAGGGTGCTCTCTAAGAAGGTGGCATTTGGGACCAGCAGGTGGCATGGTGGTTAAGGTGCTGGACACTCCCACATGGCCAACCACGGTTCAAGTCCCAGACCTGGTGACTTGCTTTCTCATTTTCTCTCTCTCTTTCTCTCTGCTTCTTTCTGGTCAGATTAAAATAAATAAATAAATAAAATTACAAAAAAAAAAAAAGGTGGCATTTGAGCAGAGAGTTGAATGATGATAAGAAGGGGCAAATCTTGCTAAGAGTTTAGGAAAGAATCTCTCAAGGAAGTAAATTATTAGTGTCCGTAAATGTCTACTATGATATATTAGTGGTTAATATCTATACCATTAAAGTATTCATTAAACCTTTTATAAAAAAGCCCCAGACATCAAATATATAAAAGATATAAACAATGTACCTACAAGAAAATATATTAAGGAAATGCTTGGGAAAATTTTCATGCTTCCTACTAATCATAAATTTAAATTAAGGCAACTTTGCTATGTAATTTTGTACATAATAGATTAGTAAAACAAATAAGCAAATACTTTAAAATCATAGCATACTACTGGTAAAATTATAATAAAATTGTTATGCACATCTACTAGTAACATAAAAGTCTACACTACTGATTTTGGAAAGAAACATGACAATAATTATTAGGAGATAATAAAGCTTGTCATATTATTATTTCCAATAATTTCACTCTAGGACTCTTACCCTGGAGACACAATTCGGCAGCAAACAACACAAAGATGTCCTTCATAGCCCTGGTTATAGTCACACATATTTAAAATCGAAATGTCCAAAATTAGATTATAAGTGAATATGATACATCAACCCAACGTAATATATGTAAATGTATATATACATACACACACACAACACACACACACACATATATATGTGTGTATATATATATATTTATATGCTTATATATTTATATGCTTATATAAATACATATATTTATATCTGTGTGTATATATAGTTATATGCCTCCTTTTCTCTTAAATTTCATATGTTTAATTCCGCAGCTCTCAGTAGTTCTGTGTATATAAGCAGCATGTACGAGTGTATGGGTTCATATGGGAGTATGATGTGTACATCAGAGTAAGTGGGGCTAATTTCAAAGGGAAAAAGGAAACATATGGGTGAAAGTGGATTCATAACATGTGAACAAGCACTTTCTTCTTGAAACTGTGGTGTAGAACAGTTTGTCTTTTTCATCTAGAAGAAATCATAGACACAGTGCCTACTGCTGAAATTTGACTACTTCTTTAATTGAAAAAGGTAGGAAACACTACTTTCAAATAATCCTCTGGACATAACCAGAACAGAGCAGTGATGACCTCAGGCCATCTCTCAGGCCTGGGACCTGCAGCAAAGAGGTTTCTGAAGCATTTTCAGGCTGATAGAAGCAAAAGATGACAGGAGAGGGAATCCACAGTGACAGCTTGCTTACTAATTCACAGCATGCAAATGCAGATGCTCTTATTGGCTTCTGAGTTGCCTTATTCTCGCACAATGTGTTCCAGTTTCTGAGCAGCGGACTTTGTGCACAATTGTAACTGGAGTTCAGGCTGGCACACACCTTCACGCTTTGCTCACAGCCTATACTGCTGTTACATTACAGGCACCAGAGAGAGAGAGGTCAGCAGTTGTGCCAGGTGCTTGCTTCATTGGAATCCCAGCTCCTCCAGCATTGGCAAAGGGGAGAAAGAATTAGAACTTCTTAGAAATAGATTTTGTAGCAGCTCTGCTGTTGTAAGGGCCAGTGCACAAGACAGTCTGTCCACCTGCATTCTGTCAGTGTGAGATGTCGTGTGGTCCCCTAGGAAAGTCCTTTCAGTTAGATGGATGGCATTGGACATGTGGCAACCCCACTCTGCCTCTGCAAGTTTTATCTAAAAGCAAAAGCAAAGCCTGCTCACAGGGATACTGAAGCATTTTACCATTTTCACTCTTATTAATGGGGGATTTTTCAGGTCCTTAAAATCGACGGCTCCCATTTTCTGAGCTACATCTCTATTTTCTCAGCATGACCCTTCACAATATGGTTCGTGCTTATGTCCTGATATTTTTTTCCCACCATGCCTTCACCTTTTAGTCCCCACCCCTGGTTTTATGGCATTAACTGCTCATCTCTCAGCACTTTGCACATGCTACTGGCCCTTTTTAATTTTTTGTTTGTTTCTTTATTGTTTTTCCTAAGGAGTCATTGTTCTTCATGACTCACTACAATGGTCATTTCTTTTGTAGAGCCTTTCCTGGACTCGGCCCCTGTGCTCCATTCCTGAACTCAAACCAAGGTCAGTTTTATTAGTCTTTGCCAAGCTGCATCACTGGGGTGTCAGTGTGTCTGTGTGTTTCTCTCTAGAATGAACTCTAGTACTTTTAGGGAAATAACTGCCTTTTTTCTACTTCCCACACCTTCCTCATGGTAGACTTCCAGTATATAATTGTCCAACAAGTGAGTAAGTCATTTCCACATGGAGAGTCCTCTATTCTCCTCTCCATCCCACCTGTCCCCTACTCACCACCCACTCTGGCTATAAGCCATTTACTTGCTTAAACCACAATTTTTTAAGTCTTTTTTTTCTATTTTATTCTTATCCCTGTTTTTTTTTTTTAATCAGTATTCTGTACACATTTGGAACTAATCTTAATAAAGATCAGTAATAATAACTTGTCTTCTATTTAATGTAACATGCTACACCACATGAGTTAGTTTTGGGGTGGATGCTTTAGAAAGGATCTCATTACAAAAGATTGCCCCAATGTATAGCATGAGAAACATGAGTAAGAATACAGACTCTGGGGGCCAGCAGGTGGCATAGTGGTTAAAGGCTCTGGATTGCCACATGGCCGACTACTGTTTAAGTCCTGGACCTGGCAACTTGTTTTCTTTCTCTCTCTCTCTCTCTCTCTCTCTCTCTCTCTCTCTCTCTGTTTCTCTCTGGTCAAATTAAAAAAAAATAGAAAGAAAGAAAGAAAGAAAGAAAGAAAGAAAGAAAGAAAGAAAGAAAGAAAGAAAGAAAGAAAGAAAGGGAAAGAATCTTTAAAACAAAAAAAGAATACAGACTCTGGAATTCTAACGCCAGACTCCTACTGTCAAACTCCTTTCAGTCCTATATGAGATTGGGTAAGTTAGCTGACTTTTCTAAAACTCACTGTCCTGTAAAATAGGAATAATACTAACTTTCATAGCATTGCCATGGAGATTAAAGAAAATCATGGAAGTAGAGTGCTTAACATGGTACCTAGCAATAGTGCACACTCAGCAGATAAACACTATTATTATCATTGCAAATGCTATTATGAGGGCAACTTTTTGCCAAAATGAAATTATAACAACAATTTTTCATTGATCTAGAACTGTATACATTTTTATCAATATTATCATTCGTTTATGTTATTTAGCCCTTAAATCTATGAGATATGTTTTCTTTAAAATAATAATCAACACAGTTTCTCGGAAACAGAAGCAGAGTTCAAGTGATTTGACAAAGTCACCCACATGAAGACCTGAAACCTAGTGTTGAGATGTCGTCTCCACCAGAACACTCCACTATATGTGATTCAAGAATATGGACAGTGAAGATCGATCAGAGAAAGCTACAAAGTCATTATATCATTTCAACTCTAAATGGGATTGTAAATTCAGTCCCTCATTGATGAAACCTTTCATAACCACACTTCAAAGAACAGGAAATTAGTGTATAAATTGGTTCCCTTTAACCTCTAAGGAATTTCTTTTTATGTCAGTGGCTTTCTAAGGCAAATATATTCTGGTTTCTAGTTGAGTTGTATATTTAAATAAACTGATAGATAGGTATACAGTTTGGGGTCATTTAATCCAAGAATAAATGATGGGGTAAGAGTAACAAAAAGAAAGAAAGAAAGAAAGAAAGAAAGAAAGAAAGAAAGAAAGAAAGAAAGACAAAAATAAATAAATAAAAGCCCTATATTCTCTAAATAAAGGAGAAATGAAGAATAAGACCCAGATTTGGTAGACTGATGGCACTGCTGTACTCAATTCTCTTTGATGCTGAACTCAGCCATGCAACATGCTTTGGCCAGTGGGTCATTAGCAAACCAGTGTAAGCAGATCATAATGAAAACCACTTACACATTGATGCTGGTTTTACTCTCATTCCTCTGCTTTTGCCATGAACATGCCCGGATTAGACTGCTGGAGAACAAGACACAAAAAGCAGAACAGAGTTGCCACTAATTATCTTAGCCTGAATAACCTTAGACCAACCAACATCTGGCTGACTCTCAAAATACACACAGGCTCACAGAGCAGGTATAGGCAAAATCAGCAGATCCATGGTGCCTACCTGCAGCTGACCACAGATAAATGAGCTGAGTGAGCCCAACCAATACCAGAACAACCACCTAATCAAATTGCTTTTTCTTAAGCTAAATAAAGGCTTATTGCTTTAAGCTATTGAGATCTGAGGTAGTTTTTTATGCAGCATTATTATGGCAATACATAATGGATACACCATAGGCCAAGTGAGAACAAAAGAAAAGCCACATTCATGTAGCAAATATATAGTATTATTCAAGAGCTGTGAATGACAGAACTCCAACTGGAAGCTCAACCTGTACAACTATCCTATGATCTCATTGCTATAGAATAGATTGCTGAAATGATCTTGTATTAATGATCTCAGCCTGTAAGTCCTAAAGTACATAATATAATTACTTTTAGAATTTTTTTTAATGTAGAGGAAAAGAAAAAAATAGTGTTATAGCACATTTACTGATGAGTCTTGCAGTAGCGTGATCAAATGGAGATCTGGCTGTTTCTTTGAGGGATGCCGAATACTAGTATTTTTAATGCCCTCATCTCCTCTTTGGGCCTATTATTCTCTTTAAAGAAGAATCTTCAGATTCTGAGCTATTTAGAGTTCTGAGATACATGCAGAGGACAGAAGTTGAAGGCTTCACAAGTCAATGTGTAAGCTTTAACTTAATCCGTTTATTTTATTAAGAAATACTTTTTGAAAGAGAGATTTTTGCTATAGGGTATGTGTTCTTGCCAGAAAGACAGAAAGCAAGAAATCACCCCCTGGGGGGAGGGGGTGGCCATGCCACAATCCCTTCTCGTTCATTCTCCTCTTGGGATCTTGGGTGTGCATGCAACACACCCAGCATAAATTTGAAGCCTCCAGGTTCAGGACTTGAACTATAGTCAACTACATGGGAGTACAATGATGTAACCATTGCACCATCAGCTAGTCCCTTAACCCTCTTATTTTCACTACAGCATCTCACCATTGCTCTCCACTGGGCTTGCTGACCCTGAATCCTAAGCATTCCTTGTTTAGTGATTTGAAGGCAGTTCTCCCTGCTCCTGTCAAGTGGAGAAAGTGGGTTGCTTAGATTTCTAAGGTGGGTGACTTATCAGGATCCTAAGTGCACCTTATGCTGGCTTTCCAAGGGTGCTTCTGTGTCCAGCCTGTTTCTCTCCTGGGATCTCAACCTGGAATCTCCAGTGCCCCTGGAGTTTTCGAGGGTCACATCATCCTCTCTTATGTTTCCCATCCACTTAGGTTCAGCTTTTTCTTCTCTACTAAATCAGTTCTCATTTGTGCATCTACATTCCGGCTTCCAAAATGTTGTTGACATTTCTTATCTGGTGTTATCCTCTGAACCATTCTCTTTGTCCTTGCATTTTAATGATATTTTATTCTTCTCATCATTTTAGGGGCATTTAATAGAAATCAGAGGAGAAAAATAAAAAAGAAGACCTATGTTTTCAGAATGCTATCTTTTACCATAAGGCCCTCTTCTTTTTTTTCAATACATGCAAGCTTCCTCTAGGAGCTCCTCATATTTTCCTATAATCTTAATGGTCAGAAGGTCACAATTATAAATGTTCTAGACCTATGAAATTATTCTTCAACTCTAAATGACCTAAAGGAATTCTCTTACTTCCTGGGTAAAACTCAGAGGTCAGAAAAAATTCAGTTTGGGTATAAGAGTTGAATTCAACTGCACTAAAGCATTTTTATACATAATCATATTCAACTAATTCCTCCCCTTTTTTCGAGTAAGCTCTGGGACCTTTCTATTTCTCCCTAAGGATAGAGAGTATTCCTAGGCTGTCGTTAGGATTTTCTCTGACTCTTAATGATATGATACCAATATTGATGGGTGACTGTAACATTGTACTTTCAATTAACAGACCTCAAAGTCTTCAAGTCTAAGGAAAAATGGACACACTCCCCACCCCTTACCCATAACCGTGCTACCTATCTAGGGTAGCATGTTGTTTGACAGCTGACAACTTTAATTCATTCTGTTCCTAGGTAATTATATGCTGCCTACTTTTCAACCTATGCTACCATTTCCTGTGTGAATTGGATGATGACTTGAAGTCTTTCTGCATATGTAGGTAGCAATCATCATATTGTAGAGAGCTGATAAAATCTCAGACAAATGAATTGAAATTCATGAGCTCAGAATACTCTTGTATGTTACTGAAACAACCAGTCTGGTGATGGTGCTGTGCTGTGAAGTCTGATTACTATAAAAGTTTAAGGAGCTCTTTCTAGCTTAAAGCAAAAGTAAGGATAGTACCATGCCTATTCTGTAGTCAATATTTCAGGCAACTGGTACAGTACCATAAACTATATGAAGACTCAACAAACTTTTGGCAGCCAATACTTTATATGAAGCCTAAAGTAGAAATCTTTAGATATGACTCCATGCTTTTACCTCTGTTTTTCTTACTAGAATAACATTTCTCCTATGTCTAGAAAAATTCTATTGCTATTTAATTTATTAATTAATTTATTCATTCATTTATTTATTTTTAAAAAGACACATTTATTCAGTGTCATGATCAGACTATGACATTTAGCAATCAACAGCATGGGTGCAAAAAAAACTACATTAAAACACTTTGTTGGAATGCTTCATACTTTCCACAGAACAGAAACTAAAATAACCTGTTATACAATTAGTCACAAATACAGTCCTCATATTTTTTGCCCATACACATGAGTATTGTCTAAAACATGTCTTCTTTGTAGCAGCTAGACCCTGCCACCACTGTGCTTGGTTGAGTTCACAAATCTATTGTAATCTGTAGATTCCCTGTCACTTCTCTGGCTCTCCTCTCCTGCTAAACTTTGTTTCCTGGCAGTTAATTAAAACCTTCTGCTACTGCCATAGCTACTGCTGCTGCTGGAACCACCATAGAAACCTTGATTTCATGATTTGGCAAACTATTGGCCTCCACCTCCATAAGAACCAGAGCTTCTGCCTCCAAAGTTGCCACACCCTTCATGGGTCCAAAATTTGAAGATTGATTATTATATTCGCCAAAATCATTGTAGCTTCCACCACCTCCAAAATTGCTTCCATCATTACCAAATCCATCATAGCCATCCCCACTTACACCATATTCACCATCACCACAGCTGCCACCAAAGCCACCATGACCACTGAAGTTTCCTCCATGACCAAAGCTGTCATTACCACCAAAACCACCTCCTTGGCCACCACCAAAGTTTCCAGAACCACTTTGACCTCTAGGGCTGGAGGAAGCACTAGCCATTTCTTATTTGGACAGGGCTTTCCTTACTTCACAGTTGTGGCCATTCACGGTATGGTATTTCTGAATGACAATCTTATCCACAGAGTCATGATCATCATAGATTACAAAAGCAAAGCCCCTCTTCTTGCCACTGCCTCGGTCAGTCATGATTTTGATCACTTCAATTTTACCATACTGTTCAAAATAATCTCTTAGGTGATGTTCTTCAGTGTCTTCTTTAATGCCACCAACAAATATCTTTTTCATAGTTAAGTGGGCACCCGGTCTTTGAGAATCTTCTCTCGAGATGACCCTCTTTGGTTCCACAACTCTTCCATCCACCTCGTGTGGTCTTGCCTTCATTGTTGCATCCACCTCCTCCACAGTGGCATACGTGACAAAACCAAAGCCCCTGGAGTGCTTGGTGTTTGGATCTCGCATTACCATGCAGTCCGTGAGCGTTCCCCATTGCTCAAAATGACTTCTCAGGCTCTCATCGGTTGTTTCAAAGCTCAACCCTCTGATAAAGAGTTTCCACAGCTGTTCCAGCTCTTTGGGAGACTCCGACTTAGACAAGATGGGAGTGGGAAGAGAGAGTTCAATGATGCTTTCCCAGCAGTGTCCACAGGCAGAAAGGAGTAATCTAACAAACGTATCTGCTTCTATAGCTATTTTAAAACTCAAATTCAGTTGTATCTACTAAGTCAAGTCCTAATTCTCCTTCCATTGTGTTTCTATATGTTTTACATCCCTTTGTTATGAAACCTCCAGTTTATGGCTAAGTATGTGTTTATGTGTCTTTCTATCCCCAGACCATATGTCATGGAGTAGATAATGGGAAGCAAATGTTACAGAGAGGTTAAAAAGTATGGGCTTTGAGATTACACTAGATCTTGAATGGCATTCAAGTCTGTTATTTACCAGTTTACCTTTGCTGTAAGCCTTAATTACCTTACTTAGAAAATGGAGATAAGAGGAGAATCTCCACAACAAGGGGCTGTTGGGTATAAGTGTTATAATATGTTTTATGGGATTAACACATTGCCCAACATATCATAAACTAGTATCAGTAATTATTATCTAATACAAATTGTAATTATTGGTCTAGAAAGCAGGGATTTTTGCATTATCTACTATAGTACAATGCTTAGTATATAGAAAATACTCAGGGGGAACCAGCAGCTAGCGTAATGGCTATGTCACTGGACTCCCACATAGTCAACTGCGGTTTGTGTCCTGGACCCGGTGGCTTAAAACTCACACCGGGCATGTGTGCGTGCGTGCCCAAGATCCCGAGAGGAGAATGGAGGAGAAGGGATTGCGGCGTGACCATTCCCCCTGGGGAGTGATTTCTCACTTTCTGTCTCTATGTCTCTCTCAGTCTGTCTGGCGAGCGCACGCGCCCTATAGCGAAAACCTCTCCAAAAAGAAAAAAAAAGAAAATACTCAGGGATTGGCAGGTGGTGTGGTGGTTAAGGGCACTGGACTCCCACATGGCCGACCACAGTTCGAGTCCCAGACCTAGCAGCTTGCTTTCTCACTTTCTCTCTCTCTCTCCCCCTCTCTCTCTATCTCTCTTTCTGCCTCCCCCAGTCAAATTAAAATAAATAAATTAAATAAAATTAAAACATAATTATTCTTTAAGAAAAAAGAAAGAAAATACTCAGTGAAGTTTAAATTAATAAATACAGGAATGAATGGATAATACTGTAAGAGTCAGATTAGTTGTATAATCTCAGTTAATGAAGTCTTACTGTTTATCTTTTTAAAAGTAATTTATTTATGTACACTGTTGATATTAACCCAATAAAGTGAATATCTTGAAAATGGTTACTTTATTTTGTATCCCAGTTGTTCAGCCTACTTCTGTGGACTGGATGGATTTACAGTTGAAGCAACTATAGCTTTCCTTGTGCATTGCAAATGGGGTCAGGATGGTTTAGTCTGGCTCTCTCACCTCCTATCTTATCATGTTTGAAGGCCACAGGATAAACAACTTATGTTATTGGTTGTATTGTAATTATGACTTTGCTGTCTTATGCTATTGAAAATAATGTGCATGTGCATGTGTCAGTTCGGTTTTGGTAATGAGCCACTATTGTCTACAGGCTCTTTAAGAGAAAAGGGTACTTGCTCAGTAGTTAGCCGGCCCTGCTCTGCTCAGCCTTGGCCCTGTTAGCTCTTTACTGCTTAGCTAGTTAGCCCTGCTGAGCTCAGCCTTGGTTCAGCTAGTTCAGCCCTTATAGCCTTGGCTTGGCTCAACCCTGACTCAGCTCAGCTCAGCTCAGCTCCATGCCATGAGCTCTGAGGGAGGAAGCCACTCTGTGAGCATTCTTCACACACATTATAAGCTCCAAGAGGAAGGAAGCACTTTGTTAGTGCTATTAGAGCTCTGTGAGCTCCTGCAAGCTCAGCAATCAACAACATGACATCAGTTCCTCATGTCTTTTTCTAACTCCCTGCATCTCTGTTTAACTCACTCTTTGATGGAGGAAAGAATCTCACAGAACACCTTGTAATTTAGAAACCACAAACTATAACACACACAAGAGACACTAAAACCACTTATGAAAATTTCAACTTCATATACAGTGTTTCTTTGTATCTAAAATGGAATGACTGCAAATTACACTTGATCCATGTTCTTTCTAAGATCAATATATTGAACATATGATATATCCAAAAGTATTTTGTAAGCTTATAAGCCCTATACACACTCATATCTGTGTTTGTTTGCTTGAGTGATTGATTATTTACTTGTAGAAGCTTATTGCTTGGCACCACTTGAAAATTGCTATCTAACTTCACTAATATCCACATTATTTCTAATATATTTAACAGATTGATGTGGGGCCATCAACAAAATCTGTTGCTGTTTTGATGCAAAGTACAGCTTTGTGATTTTCTGTAATAAAACCCAAGAGGGCCAATAAAATGTTCTAATTGATTGCAATGTCGGTTTAAGATGCTACAATGGCTCCAAAGAAGAGCCATCTTTTAGCACTTCATTGTAGTTTACTTTTTATGGTCCTGGGATCTAGTGGGTAAATACATGTTTCTCCCCTAACACTAACCTGAAGAGACAAACCTCTGAGGAAGACCATCTGACCTTTATGCTTTTCCAACCCTGGGGCTATAAATCTATCAGCCTGCAGAGAGGAAGCATCCTAAAGATTATGGTAACACAGAGGAGTTTCTTGACTGAATCAAGCTAATAAAAATTAAAGTTCAAAGTCACTGGGTAATCTAAAACATTCATTACACCTGTGTTCAGCCAGCCAGGGCAAATCAGCCAAATAGGTGTCAAGCTAGTGAGCATGCAGGAGAAAGTAAATACCTCTCGATTCACCTTGTCTCCTCCAAGGGGTGTCAGCAATGTGGGATACAAGCAATAATCCAAATAAATGTGGCTTGGGAAATGCTAGAGGTCTTAAAAAATGCTCTGAGTCTCTAGGCTGGAAATACAGATGGATAGCATATTTACAGTTCATTCATTAAAAGACTGAGTACAGATTAAATATCTGAACCAAGAATGACATCAGTATAAATCAGACAACACGAGATTCAGATACTGATTGGGAAAAAAAATGCTATAGCAAAGGTTTTTTAAACCATAAGATTCACAAATATGGGGACTCTTTTCACAATGGAACAGGATAGAATAAATCCAAAAAGATCAGCAGAGCCAACAATAGGTCTCCAGCTGTCAGGGGTACCAGGAAGTAGCTGGGAGTAGCAGGACACACACTTGATGTCAAAGATGGAGGGTCTTGATGGCCAGGTTGGAGAATTTAGAGGCTATACACTAGGTTTTTAAGAGAGACACTTGATTTTCATGAGGATTATGCAATGCACATTAAAAAACTTGACAGGATAAAATTAATGTGTCAGCACTTAATCTGGCAAAGGAATGCACTTCCTGCTTGGAGTAAAGAAATTGTTCACCTTTCCCTTCCTGTTCCATCCCACACACTCAGATCACCAGGCAGAACATCTGCTGGCCCCAGGGGAAGGCCCACTCTTGAAGAGCAGAGATATAAATTGATTCTGGGATTATCCCTTCTTCCCCTTCCTGATCCTCTAAATAAAATTAATGAAGAGATTCTATGTAATTGCCCTGTGAACTCAAACCACATATGCACCTTTCCTTGAATTATCAAATTTGTCTGAGTGTCATATTAACTTGTGACTTTAATATTGCCTCTGACAGTGTTAACACAGACTAAGCTATGAGCAAAGCTTTTACTCTTCATGTCTCCCTTCTGCAAATATTTATTGAGCACTGCATTAGGTGCAGCAGGGGTTAAGAGAGAAAAAGCATTGCTCTGCAGTCAATTTCTTCACCTTCCAAGTGGGGAGGAAAAAAAAGTAAACCAATTTTTATATATACAACGATGTTGTTGGTGGTAAACTAATTGATGTAACTTTTTTTCTGTAGAGATAATCTACCAATATGAAATAAACACATGTGTTTGGACCCTGAAATCTCATTGTTTTGGATATATGTCGATGATGTACTCATAGACATTCTCCAGGGATTCTTTGTAGCGTTTGTAAAATAAGAAAGCTGCAAATAACTAAAATGGTCCTAATTAGGAGCCTGAGTAATTAAAACTTATAAAAGATCCATAAAGTGGAATTATTAGACAGCTGTTTAAAAGAATAATGCAGGTTTAAATGTGTTAACAGAAATACATCTAACATAGTTTTAAAAAAGATGAAAAATACTGCCAAAAATACAATCATTTTGTGTGTCATTTTTTAAAATCTATGTTTATATTAAGTACATGTGCATCAGCAATATGCAAAATTTCTATTTTGTGCAAAAAATATAAGAAACTGTTACCAGTGATCATCCATAGAAAAAGGGACCAAGGGATGTATATAACACACTGAAGAAAATTAATTATTTAAATACCATGTGGTAAGTGTACATAGCTTTATATTGGATGCCATGGAAACTCAAGGAAGGGTTTGTGAATTTCTAATGGGAAACAGAGAGAAGGAAGATTAGTAGAGCTAGTCAAGAAAAGGTAACATTTGAAGAGAGAGCCAACGTTAGCCTTGGAAGAAGGGCAGAAAGGCACACGGTATTCTACAAGATGCATCTTCACTGAGTTACCGAACCTTCATATCAAGTAGGTATATATCACTCACAGCAAGCAGAAGGACTCAATTCGAACAAGTAGCCTCCAAACTCCATAAATCACTAAAGCATATACTCTTAGCTAGGTCACCAATATTATTTAATTTTGGGAGGTAATATGTACGTCTGTCTGAGGAAATACGGTCTTGATTGGACCTCGAGGCCAAAACTCCACTGTGGCCAAAATTACTACTATAGTCCCCTGCTTGAGAAACTTTCTCTTCTGAAAATAAGTTCAAAATGTATGGTTAATTTCCTTATTCCACTAAATATTGGGTTTTGCTCATAATTCCCAATTCCTCAAAATTTTCTCTTAAATAATATTTAACATAATCATAACACAAGGATTTCAAGTAAGTCAAAGGCTGACCATAATATTATACAATGGGGATAGAAAAGCTTTTAATTATAAAAACAATATATCTATTTTGTAGGCTATTTTATTGCTGTAGTTAGAAAATTTCAAAACATTTTGTTAGGTCTGTTTTCTCAAATTCTTTTTTAGAATAATTTATTCCCCCAAAGACAAAAGAATTAGATTCTGGAAGCACTTGAAGAGAACTGGATATTTTTCTCTTTCTCAAGTAAATCAAAACTGATTTTCAAACAAGGTGAAATCTGGCCCAGAAGCCCCCATAAAAGCCTCCCTGCAGTCATCTTTAGTCAAGAAGAGAACAGTGAGCAGAACGGAAATTAGGAGACAGGAGTCAGTATAAGGTCCAATTTTGTCTGTTACACAAAGGTTTCCATGTCAATTTTAAGACTGAGTTGCACACACTGAGTGAAGTTTGATAAGCCAGATGGCAAAATATTTCAGCTCATCACAAAGCATTATGCTTGATGGAAAAGGCTGTAAACACTAAAAAACAAAACAAAACAAAAAAAACAAACAACAAAAACTTACCCTCCAGATAGAAGTGTTTGTTCCTGTATCAGCTAATTATTCTCTACTTTTCTCTTGCTAGTCCCTGACATCCATCATCTTGGATCATAATGATATTCTATATTTACTGTTGCTCTCTCAAAGTCAATTTACTTCATGAACTTTATTCCCATAGATTTAGGCATCCATTGTAGGGTAGTTTTGAAGGGAAGAATCCCATGGGAAAAATAATCACAGACTTGTACTATTTTAATGTCTTCCTTTTAACAGCTAGAAGATATTTTATAAAATATAATTCCCTTTGGGGCAGTGTGAAGAAGAGGGGAGAAGCGACCCCTGGACCAACCAAAGCCTGTGTGTCGCTGCATCCAGCAACTATGTCCTGCTTTTGTCACCACCATGCCCAAGAGAAAGGATGAAGGGGATACTAAAGGAGATAAAGCCAAGTGAAGGATGAACCACAGAGAAGATCTGCAAGGTTGTCTGCGAAACCTGCTCCTCCAAAGCCAGAGCCGAAGCCTAAAAAGGCCCCTGTGAAGAAGGGAGAGAAGGTACCCAAAGGAAAAAAGGGAAAAGCTGATGCTGGCAAGGATGGGAATAACCCTGCAGAAAATGGAGATGCCAACATGGATCAGGCACAGAAAGCTGAAGGTGCTGGAGATGCCAAGTGAAATGTGTGCATTTTTGATAACTGTGTACTTCTGGTGACTGTACAGTTTGAAATGCTATTTTTTTTATCAAGTTTTATAAAAATTCAGAATTTCGTTTTATCTTTTTTTTTAAGCTATGTTGTTAGCACACAGAGCACTTTATTGTTGTTTTTTGAGGAAGGGGCATTTGTCACTAATAGAATATCTCTGAAGCTGGATTGATTTGGACAACATCTTTCCCATCTAGTCTTGAGAGATTCCTCTTGGCTCCCGAGAGGAGGATTCCCTGACACACACATACGTGGGAGTCCAGTGACATAGCCATTACGCTAACTGCTGGTTCCCCTTCCCTACTAGTTTTGAGAGACTTCCTCATGGCTCCCAAGAGGAAGGATTCCCTGACACACACAGCCACCTTGGCACAGATGCCTTGTGGTGTGGGAAACTTAACATTTGCTTTTATGTCCTCTCCCTTTCTGCCTTCAGCATAGACTTAACTCCCTTTAACCAGAGACCTGTGGGGACCTGACCACAGAAAATTGGTTATACCAGTATCAGGCAATCTGGACTTGCCAATGACACTGAGATGGCATCCTTCAAAAGAGCAACAGTTCCTTTTCTATACTGTTGGATCTTCAGGTTGATAATTTTGCCATTTTCATTACCTGAAAGTCAGGGTTGGCTCGTGAAAAGTTGTTAAAAAAACATGCTAAATGTGAAATGTCAACCCTCTCTCTAAACTTTCCCTGTTCAGAGCATCAAATGAAGACTTCATTGTTCTTTTTTGCTATAGGGCACATGCACTCGCCAGAAAGACAGAGAAAAACAGAGACAGAAAGCAAGAAATCATCCCCCAGGGAAGATGGCCACGCTACAATCCCTTCTCCTCCATTCTCCTCTTGGGATCTTGGGCACGCATGCATACGTGCCCGGCGTGAGTTTAAGCCACCGGGTCCAGGGCTCAAACCACCATCGACTACATGGGAGTCCAGTGACATAGCCGTTACACTAACTGCTGGTCCCAAGACTTCATTAGGTTTTATAGTGGCTTTCTGATTTGGGTAGTCCATTGAAGAAGGGAGTTTGAAAGCTGTTGTATACTGTTAACAATTGTCTGTCCATTTCCTGTCTGAAAAACCATGATTGTTTATGAAAAGTATATTTAATAAAGCTGGATACAGTTTAGCTTGGAAAAAAATATATAATTCCCTTCATGGATGATCTCAGCTCTATGACAGAGCAAAACATTTTATTAAATCATTAAAACAACTATATGAAAAAAAACTTTGATTGAGTCTCTTATTGTTATTCATAATTATTAATCCTCTCTTGATAGGGTTCTTTATGAAAATAAAGAGGAATACACATGAAAACATTTAGATTACATAGCCTCTACATAAAGTATTTTATTAATGGGATAAGTGTTTATTGAATTCTTACAGTGTGTAAGTATTGTTCCAGACATTGGGCATCTGATGATAAACAAGGCATCAATACTAAGTTCATGGTCTTCACAGTCAAGTAGAGAAGGGTAACAGGCAAATCAAGAGCAGTTATGCAAAGGGTGGTGAGGTCTTCAGTGGGAAGGTGCTTACTGCTACAGAAATTCATTGGCAGGATGACTCCTCAGGATGCACTGCAGTGAATGCATTCTGAAGGCTGTCATCTCTAGGCTGAAACTTACAGGAGAAGCAAAACATAGCTAGTCTGAAAGAAAGAGAATGATAAAAAAAAAGAAAGAAGTTTCCAGAAGTAGGAAAGCACATGGCACATAGTCTAGTCTAAGTTGAATATATTAACAGAATCTAAGATGGAAAGGGAAGGAAAGGTAAGTGAAGAGGGAAGGAACAGAGGGTCAGAAGATGGAGACAGAGCATGAAAGTCCTTTGGATCTTGTTCAAGGACTTAAAACTATATCCTAAGGATAATAAGCTGTCTCTGTAGAACTCTAAGCAGCATTGTGATGTAATAAGACTTTCTGCTAGAAAGAAGGTTGTCTAAAATGGCTAGAGTAGAGTCCCTCACAGAATTCTTGATAAGAATGAGACCACCTAATGGCATAATGGTTAGGTTGCAGGACTCCCATGTAGTCAATCATCGTTCAATTCCTGGACCCTGTAGCTTACACTCACACTGGACATATGTGTATGTGCCTAAAATCCCAGGAGGAGAATGGAGAGGGGACTGCGATGTGGCCATCCCCTCTGGGAGGGTGATTTCTCACTTTCTGACTCTCTGTCTTCTGTGAGTACATGCACCCCATAGCAAAAATATCTCTTAAAAAAAGAAAAAAAAGAATAACACACCTGAGCTATTGTAGTGACAGGAGGTAAAAAACCCTCATGTATGTGAGTATGTGTGTGTGTATATGTGTATGTGTGTGCGTTTAGTATAAGAGCCATTATTTTTCATCCCAATATCAGAGGAAGATGCCTGGTCGATAACACTCTGTCATTGCAATCGTGGAGAGCACACAAAGACAGTCTCTTAAAAACAAAAGCCTTTTTGGTGAGTTCTTTAAAAGTCCATTTGATTGGTCACTGCTGGTAAATGGAATCATCAGATTGCTTGAGAGGTGGAAATTAAGCGTATACATTGACTCTCAGGACTCTCAGGCTGCTCTGAGAACACTGACTGGAGTCTGGGGTATTATCAAGTTACATTGTGGTAAATGTAGGAGATGGAAGGTGGCAGCTGAGAGAACAGTGTGTTTCCTACAATAATTTTCCATAACCCATTCCCGAATTTCAACCAGTGGAAAGAAACTGATTTTGGAAGCAGGTGAGAAAAAAAGGCAAATAAAACTTGCTTGTCATGAATGCTGAGAGCAAATTAAAGTATTAACCCATACCCAAAACCCCCAAATGCAGCTACTTTCATTTCAACATTATATTACCTATTATACCACATACTTTCATTTCAACATTATATTACCTATTATACCACATGAAGATGCAATTGAAAACCATTAGTGAAGCAGCTTCTACAACTCGAAGTTTCAGATATAACTTACTACAGGATCTCTTCATGTAAAGGAAGGACTATAGCCCGACAGTGAGGGTAAAATGGTAAGTGTCAGTTAAAGTTTTGTATGAATCTAATATATTACAATTCTCAAAGTCCTTTTTTCACTTTTTCTCTTCAGATTTTTGTCATAGAGCACATCTACTCACCAGAAAGAGATGAAAAGAAAGAAAGAAATCATCTCCAGACAGGCATCTCCAGACAATCTCCTCCACTCTCCTCTCCTTTGGGTATGCATGCATGCATGCCCAGCCAAGCTGCTGGGTCCAGTACTCGAACCATGGATGGCCATGTGGGAGTACAAAACCTTAACTACCTTGCAACCTGCTGGCCCCAAATTCTCAATTTTCTAAACTCTATACATGGTGTATCAAGGAGAAAATAAAGTCAATTAATAACAGAGAGTAACAAATTAGGCAAAATACCAACATGTCAAGGCTCCATTGACAGCAGTCATCTGGAGAGACATGGAAAGTCAAGTAAAGAGGCTTTCAGTTCATTTTTCTAAAAAAGAACTAGGCCAAATAGCCATTATAAAAAGCCCAAATTGGAAACTATCAATAAATGGACACAGGCTCAGAAATCAAACATATAATTGTGATAAAAGAAACCAGTAAGCAACTCCTTCACCCACACAGAGCATGAGGAAAAAAATATGGTCTCAGCAGTAACTAGAAGGAATCATAATCAGTTTCATTGGTGAGACTTGGTTTACTACACTGACATGTAGCTTAGACCATGGCTCTTGAAGCAGAGCTCCAAAAGAGTTCCCAAAGTAGTCCAGAAACACACATCCTCGTCCCTATCGGGAAACAAATGAAACATTTATCCAAATACTTTTAGTTTTACATCTGACCAAGAATTAATTACCGGTCACCTAGTATGGTAAATAATTAGGGGTTCACAAAATATGATATTTGTAAACAAAAATTAACCCACTATTAGTATTTAGAGGCTAGGGGTTTCAAATTACATCGCAAATTTCCAGTTATTGTTGTGTGCATGTACCTAGAGAGAGCTATGCCTCTCCTGATTTTAAAGTGGAACTCTGTGCTGTCAATGTGCTGAAATATTTATTGAGTACTTACGACTGTGCAACTATGGCCATTACAAGGGGTTCCCACATATGTTAGTCATTTCAGGTCTATTGTTCAGATAGTCTCTAAAAAATGGACCAATGGCCAAATATCTTTAGATTAGTCTATTGACAGTCTTCATGTTGTTTACCATCATCACCATCACCATCAGCAGCATCAACATTACTAACCATTATGAAGCGTTTGCCAGAAGCCAGGTACTCTGCTAAGCACTTCCTGTAGTTTATCACATTTAATCTTCACAACAACCATCAGGTAAAGACTATTGTTATCCCTATTTCATGTATAAGACACATTGCAATTAAATGATTTGTCCACAGTCATACAGCTACACAGTACAGTTAAGATTTTAATAGGGCTGCTCTAATCACCAAATTTATGCTTTTAATCACTATACTACACTACACTGGTAGTATTTAGGAGAAAGTCTTGGTATATGCGATGGCTATGAAAATGGGGCTCACAGATCTCCACGTGCAGGGAACAGAAATGATAGAGTCTCAACTGCCACACTCCAAAATCCACTGCTGTATTCATGAATTAGGCCACACTTCTCATGAACTGCTCCCTGCTCAGGACTAAAGGCAGCCAGGATGCTATAGCAGGCTGATTTCTAGAAGATGTAGGACCCCTCTCACACATTATTTCAATTTGGGAACATCCTAACAGCCTTGCAAAGACTTGAACACTTCTACTTATGCTTCCTTCCTCTCTTCCCTTAAGTCAAACTCTTATTGTGGTCTAACTGTTCTTCCAACATGTCCCAGTTTCCTACCAATTTCTCTCTTGGGTTGATTTCCCTAATGAAACTCTTGGATATTTTACCCGTTTTGGGCATCTGTTTCTTAGAGGATTCAGACTGACATAGTGTTATATGTATGTAACCAGCAGAGGCTAGGATTAAAGAGAAAGGTCTCCAGGTTTTTAGCACCTTAATTGGTCCATTATTTCAGTTATATTTCCAGTCACTATTTATTTCCAATCTATTCTATATTATCAGTCTTAGTCTCTTCAGAACAATTGTAGTTTTGCCATCCTGTCATAATAGTTCCTCCCTTCCTCTCAGATTGTATTCAATGAAATGATGTCTGAGATTCACTTCAAAATAATACTGATCATAGGAGGAGATGATGGGATGCAAATGAAGCAGAATTGGCCAATGGATCAGTGGTTGTTGGAGTCTGGATTCATGGGAATTTATTATACTGTTTACTTTTGTGTAGCTTTAAAATTCTTCACAATAAAAAAGGTAAGGTAAAGAGTGTTCCTATTAGGATGATAGAGCCATCCTATCTCTAACCAAGGTCAACTACTCATCTCTTTCTCTAGTCAAAGCAGAGACCTGGGAGAATGCATGCAAGACTTAGTGTAAACCCAATATCATCCTTGGAAGCTCATGAGTTTAAGTGTTTTCATGTATTTTCATTGTTGTTGCAGGTAATGAAAGCCCCACTCACAATGGCTTAAGCAAAAAATAAAATTTTTGATTGCACAGTGGTAAAAAAATAATACAATTATAAGTAACTTTAGACATAGATGAATTCAGGAACTTAAATTTTGTTCTCAGGTGTTTGTTGCACACTTACTCTCTCATCCCTTATTTTTTCTATGATACTAGAAAAATGGGTGTTAGTTGCTCCAAGTTTATGCCCCACCCCCTTTTAGTGCATATTTTTCCCAGTTGTTCTCAAAAGTCCTAGAATTAGCTAGAGATTAGACCAATTTATACAATAGATCCTCCTTAAACCCAGTCGCAGTTCCCATGAGGATAGAACATGTTGATTGGTCAGTCCTGAAACTATGAACTTTAAAGGTGGTTCCCACATAGACCTGCTGGACAGGCAGATAGAGCAGATTTTTATTACACTTTTCTTCTGCTGTAGTTGGCTTGCTCAAACATGATGTAAGTGAGGAGCGGGACAAATTTTTTTTTAGGTGATCACACATGACTTTAAGTCTACTCAACACTTGGTCAATAAAAGTATTCCACATAGAGACTCATTCTTACCCCTTGAGATTCATTATAAGTGATACAATTGCATATTTATATTGTTTCTATTCCCTCCCTTTCTTTATCAGCTGAGACTTTGATTTACCTGTATTTTTTAAAAATAAAATTAAATTGTATTTTTACCTCACTAATTAGATACAATATGCAACTAATTGTGATAGCAAGGACAGTTAAGAGCAGAATAAAAGGAAGGTTCTTAAATACATGTATTATTCCTTTTTTCCTCTGAGAAGACATGCTTGAAACTGAATTTTAAACACTTCAGCACTAGTGAAACAAATTAATAATGGCTCAGACACAGAGGTGTTGCATATTATTCATGATCTTGAAATTATTAATGTAACACTGAGCAATTATTACCACATATTGCCATCAGAGTAATTAACACATCTTATCTAATAGAATAAGGCCGTCAAATCAAACTAAGAAGTAATTAAGTTACATAACTACACAGCTGAGGCAGAAAGATGCATGTCAAGTGAATTAAAAAATTGCAGCTCACCTAGATGGTTTTGAATAGCCAAGCAGGGTAGTTTTTTATTTATTGTCAAGTTTACCACTGATAAGTCACTTCACTGCTTTGTGCCTCAATGTCTATGTAGTACGAGGAGATTAAAGTGGTTACAAAACTCTAGCATTCATAAAAATTATCTGAGGAACTTCTGAAAAAGCTGTATTCCCTTCTTTCCTTTAGAGATACTATGGTCTAGCCTGGAAATAAATGAATCTGCATTTTTTAACACCTGGGTAATTTTGAAGCAGGTTATTCATAACTCACACTTTGAAAAACTCTAGGAAAGAAAAGAAAGGGTTTTTAATGTTCCTTCCAATCCTAATGATCAACGATGAGATTTTGGCTTTCCCCAACATGGCAGTGAGGTTTTTATCAGAAATTGACATCTGTATTATATGTGAAATGCCCATAACCTCCATTATCTACGTATGATCTGACTCATCTCTTCCCTGAAGCCAGTGTGAAAAAAGAAATGGAGCAAATGAAAAGCATCTTTAGCTTTTAAGAAATGTCACTTAGCTCCAAAATTATTCCAAACTGTAACAGTCATGTTCTATCAGGTAGCAAATGAGTGACACCAAAAAAATAGCAAATGCAAAGGAAAATTTATAATTTTAATAAAACTAGAGAACTATAATGTGCTCTTCTTCCCAATGTCTTTTTCCTTTTATCTCTCAGATTTTGCAGAGGGGAGACTACAGAGAGATAATATACATGGTGTTAAATTTTAAAAGACTATGTTTGATGGAAATTAGAAGCTAAGGTTATCCTGAGAGTCCCCAAAGATCTGAGAAAAGCTTTTCAGACTGTTATCAGGTTTTATTTATCAGGTTGTGAGACTTAATCAATATTTAGTCCATTCCTACTGTCCTGGCTAATAGGTCATTGGGACTGGCACCAAACAGACACACTATGTATATAAAGCAAACAGTGAGGAGGGAGGTTTTGGTCAACTTAAATGTAGAACTGTTTAATAACATAAGTGAAACAGACAAATATCAACATATTTCTAGTATATTTGTACAAAGATATGTAAAAATCATCAATATAAAATAGTATAGTAATTTTGAAAACCTGTTTTATTTTCCTTGCGTTCAGAAGTTTTACAATACATATACCTTTGACATTCATGATAAATTACTGGTTGTCAAAGCCACTTTTTGAGTCAAGCAACATGGTTGTCCAAAGTAGAGTGTCACCACTACCACTTGAGATAGCGCATTCTTTGGGTCAGCATATTATAAAGTCGCTGGAAAACTTACCTTAAACAATAACATTATATTCTCACAACATTGACAGTGAGGCTAAAGAACAGTTCCAGACCACAGAAGAAACCAAAAATTAGTTTTGTATAAGGCTTTAGAAAATGCATGTTGTTTAACCAAGCAAGATCCAACATAATTTAGTGAATGCACAATATTGGCAGCATACTCATCACAGTCGAGCTAATTGAGCTAAACTTTAACATGTTGGAATATTTTTAACACCTTAGGGAATCAAAATGCTACTGAAAATAAAACCCCATTTTAGCAGGGTCTGGTAACATGTGCCTATAGTCCCAGCTCTTCAGAAGGTTGAAACAGGAGGAGCTTGTCATAGTGAAACCCTGTCTAAAAATACACCATAGATGCATACACCCCCTCACACACAAACCCATTTTAACTTAATACCCAGGGATGCCCAGAAGTATACACGGGCACATGGGGTTTGGTAGCAGAGCTAGATTTAACACCAGTAGCTGTGTGACCCCGCACAAGTTATTTTCTACGCTTCAGTTCCTTCATCTATAAAATGAAGATAAAATGGCACTACTACAAGTCAGAATCAAATAGAATATGGTATGTAAAATTTCTGGAACGGTAACTGGACACAAAACAATACATATATAATATATAATGAAAATTTAACTCCTATTCTTATTTTATTACTCATTTATTCATTTCAATAAATGTCTGTTAAGCAGATGCCATGTATCATGAACTGTACTGCATCACAGTAATCCCCACACTTTAGTTATTGGGCTATCATCCTAATTATTATAGCTATTTCCTCATATAACCTTTAATACTATTTTCTTAAATGCTTTTTAAAATTGACTCACTTTTAAACTTGAGTACCTATTTTAACTTCCCTCTAAACATAGGATCTATAAAAAGCACAAGTTTTATAATCTAGTATCATTTGTTTCTAATTCTCATTGAAATAAATAACAATTAATATTTAGTAAATGCTTCTCTGTGAACTACTAAGAATCACCAGGGGTGGGGCACATCTCACTGTGGGGAACATTCTGATATGGACTATAAGAACGGACGGACTCTCTGTGATTAAAAAGCTTTCCTTTCTTTGCTAAGCAATCTTACAACCAAAAAAGTGGCCTAGGCACTTGCTAAGAAGCATTTAGAGGCCAGCTGTCAGGCAGGGCCAATGAGATGCATGGCCTGACAGAAAGATGACCTCTGGGAAATAGTTCTGAATGCGGGCGGGACTCACAAAACTGATGAGAGAGCTCAGGCTTTCCTTTAATGAGTCTGAAAGTGGGAAAGTAATGCAATTACCTTCCTCTAACAGAGAGTATCTGCTGCGGCACCCCAAGAATCCCATTATGCACGCAGACTGGTATCTGTTGAGAATACATTACATCTAATGAAATAAACCCATACATTTCTTCAGCATCACCTAGCTGTCACACCAAAGTCCCCTTATTATATTATATGATCGTCTCACTGGCAACATACTGTGAACAAGGTATCATCCACATCAACCAAGTGAGATCAAAGTCTGTGGTAATATATGCATAAAATTCTCCTTAGTCTCTAGCTGCAAAGGGAAAGTAATCACAAAAGCTTGAGCTGGTAAGTCGGGGCTGTGTCTTTGATTCTTCATTCAAGGATAGAAAGAGAATTGCAAGGTTGGCGACGGCAAGGAGCCTCCTTCTCCTTCCATCTCTCCCACCAGGAATTGGTAGAAAGCAGTGCACAGTCAAGAGAATGCATCCCAGGTAGAGAACATCCATGCTTCCTGTCTCGACATGGCAGGAGACGGAGTGGAAAGCATGTATCTCTTAGATTATATGTTCACTCACTCAGCAAATGTTTTTTGAGCATTATTATTTGCCAAGCATAGGGACAGACCCCAGACAAGTACGGATGAATAAAACCTCATCTCTGCCTTCCTGGATTTCACAGGTTAGTAGAAGCAATACACAGGTTAAAATATACATAATTGCAAATCTGGGTGATGCATGCTAGAACAGAAATATAATGTACTGTGTAGGAGTTGGGAGGCAGGGAGGTGGCAATGAAATCAGAGTGAATGCCTCCTCAGCTCTACTTTAGGAGATAAGCAGTCTCGAGAAGGCTCAGAGAGAAGACGGCACAAGCAGGGATTTGAGGAAATTTTCTTAGTAGGGTAGCAAAGAAATAAGGGAGGATGTACATTCCAGGAAGGAATGAGGACAGAGGAATTAACACTAAAAACAATATGACATAGTCAAAGCCTGGTTTATTGTTTATTGTTTATTAAATGGTGGGGCAAGGACAGATTAGATAGGCCCTTAAAGGCCATGCTAATAAGCCTGTGCTTTCCTCAATTGACCAGTAGCTCACAAACTGTATTCTGCCTATTCTAGCATGCTGATCCTTAGAACCATCCCCAAGGGTTTTGAGGCCTGGAAGGCCTGCATTTTAACAAGTAGCCAAGGTGGTTTCTGTTAACAGGTGGTCCATAGATGACACTTTAAAAATACTGCCATTGGTAAAACCAGGGACGATAATAGCACTTTCCTTCTTGTACAGTTCTGTTTCATCTTCCTAGTGTTGGTCCAGCCTCGAAGGAGTGGCCTTGGAACTTTTCCTTCCTGAGGAAACTCACTGCACTCCTTACGGTTCATGCTTTGAGACTGAGTTGCTGAGAAAACTGAATCTAGAGAGGTATATGAATTTGCATAAAAAGGTGCAAAAATGGGAAGGGAAAAGAGCAGATGAATAAGCTTTGAAAAGCACAGATCCTGATTTATTGGAGGCAAGGAAACAAAGAACCAGATTCCCTTTGGTGACTAACTTCTGCCTGGGTGCCTCTCAGCATGCTTGATAAAGCCACTGGACTTAGTGCTCGCCACTGAACTTGACTTTCCAGTTCACCTACATCTACTTCCCTCTGAAAAAAAAAAAAAAAATCCTGTAGCCTGGTGCCTAAAGCAGTGCTGAGTGCTTAGAAGAATCAGTGGTTTTTGTCCCCAGCCTGGTTAAAGCCAGTTTTGTACCTGTTAAAATCACATAATTTCTTTAAAAATCAAACTAGTAGAATATAAGAACAAAAAGATTTGTTTCTATGAAAATTAAATGAATTGCTTTGGAGTCTGTAAAAGACATAGTTTTTAAAAAAAAATTCTCTGAATAAGGAAACAGCAGTTAGCCTAATGGCTATGTCACTGGACTCCCATGTAGTTGGCCGGGGTTCAAGTCCCGGACATTGTGGCTTAAACTCACACTGGTGTGTGTACGTCCGTTCCCAAGATCCTGAGAGGAGAATGGAGAAGGGATTGAGGTGTGACCATCCCCCCGGGGGGTGATTTCTCACTTTCTCTCTGTCTGTCTGGCGAGCGCATGCGCCCTATAGCAAAAACCTCTCAAAAAAAAAAAAAAAGAACAAAAAGAAAAAAATTCTCTGAATAATTTACGTATCCCTCTATGTTACAATGATTGAAAATTATATTCTAGTGTGCCTTGGTGTTACATCAAAAATTAAGGAATTAATATTTGAATGTACATTTTTAAATTAAAAGAAAACTAACAGGGTGCTTAGTTCATCTTTCATGACTTCTTCCTTTAACATTTTGAATAATATTCCCAGTGATCACTCTGTTCTGTCTAGATATAATAATTAAGTCATAGACTTTGCTACTTTAATGTAGTAATTGTGGTCCAGCTTCTCTATTTACTATCTCTATGGCATTGTACAAAACTGAACCTTGTATTCCTCGCGTCTTTCATATATTAAACTAGGAAGTAATAGTACCTACCTCATCAAACTATTGTGAGAAATATATATATCAATGCACAGAAAGAGCTTAGTTTTACATATGGCACTGAGTAAATATGTTATCTTGATTTTTATTATTATCGTCATATCTGGGATGAGATTGCAGGGAACTTCCATTTTCAACTCTACATACTTCTCTGTGGTTTAAATTTTTTACAAGCAGCATACTATTTGTGCCTTGCAAAAAAGAAGGATATTTTTATTTTGGAAATAAGTGGGAAAAAAAGAAAGCTCTCTTTAGCATAGAAATGTTCAGAGAACATCAGGAAATCATTTCAAAAGGAGAAACAGTAGGCAAATAGAACAGACTTGCTGTTTACATGTGGTTGGATTTGTTCAGGGATGACTGTCCACCAGGATTTATTGGAAGAAAGGATCAGGAAAGGAGGGTGAGGTCAGACTCCAATGCTCTAACATCAGTTGCTGATTGTGTAGACTGCCCACTGGTCTTCATGAAGCACAGGTCTTCCCAACACGACATCTCATAATGCAGAAATGCTTGCGCTTTTAAAATATCTTTGAATATCAGAAGCCCAGAAAGACAACCCAAAATGTAGTATAATAAATGGCAATAGTTGGGCCTTTCCACTAGCCACAAAGACTGCCATGGTCTTTACAGCACATCCATCTGTAACAACTCTGTAGATCACAGATCTCCACTGAAACTTTAGCAGAACTAAAATCTGGGAAGAGGGTGAGACTGAAAAGATAACAAAGAGGTGTAGTTGGTCCTTTTCATTAGCCCATCAGTTTCTTCTGCATGGCATCCCCAAGATTTAAATGTATTGTCCATTTTTTATTGTGTGTGTGTGCCCATACACATGCATTAAGAACAGCTTAACATGTGGGACCAACAGATGGAATAATGGTTATGTCACTGGACTCTCACATAGTAAACTGTGGTTCAAATCCCAGACCTGGTAGCTTAAAACTCAAGCCAGGTGTGTGTGCGTGCATGCCCAAAATCCTGAGAGGGGAATGGAGGGGAAGGAATTGTAGCATGGCCATCCCCCCGGGGGGGGGGGGGCGGGGATGATATCTCACTTTCTTTTTCTCTGGCAAGTGCACATACCCTATAGCAAAAACCTCTCTAAAAAAAAAACAAAAAAGAAAAGAATAGCTCAACAAGTAACAAAAAAGCTTTGTGTATTCAAATAAAAGATAAAGTCCCTATTTTAAAAATAAATATAACTAGGAGTCAGCAGGTGGTATGGTAGTTAAAAAAATCCTGAGAGGAGTCCCACATGACCAAACATGGTTCAAGTCCTGGACCTGGTGGTTTGAAAATCACTCCAGGCACATGTGTGTGTGAGCCCAAAATCCAGAGAAGAAGAAGGAGAAGAGATTGTAGCATGACTATCCCCCATGGGGAGAGATTTCTCACTTTCCCTCTGTCTCTCTCCAGTGAGTGCATGCACCCGATGGCAAAAACCTAAAAATTAATTAATCTATTAAATAATTTTTTAAAATAAAATATGTGGGCAGGTATGTGGCATGGTGGTTAAGGCAGTGGACTCCCATATGGCTGACCACAGTTCAAGTTCCAGACTTGGCAGCTTGCTTTCTCACTCACCCTTTCTCTCTGTCTCTCTCTGGTCAAATTTAAAAAATAACAACAATAACAAGTGAAATTAAATAAATAAATAAGTAAATAATTCTTCAAAAAATAAAAATGAATGAAAGAAGTATAACTAAATGAAGAACACAGACTCTTTTCATAAATAATCCTGACATACATCCAGATATTAGTCCTCTCTGTTTCCCCCTCATCCCTTCACACACACACACACACACACACGAAAGTCTTTAAGTACCTAGCATCTATCCTGGACTGGATGATAAACAGAAATCTGAACATAGGATAGTATAGTCTAACCTGTAGCTAGTTTCATTATTGAGCTGCCTGACCAACCACCCCTAAGCTAGAGCAGAATGTAGACTTTTGTATTTCTTTACAAGCATGTAGACACCAAGAATAGCAGATAATATAGACTAAAAACTCATTGTGCGAGAAATTCCCTCTGCCTGAACTTTCATTACTCCCACGACAATTACGCTTCATCTCAATTTGCTGTGGTTGAGCATTCCCCAATATTCAAATGAGTTCATGTTTCCTAGCCACCAAATAAAAAATACAAAAAGAACAAAGTACTTCTATTAGCACCCAAATAATTTGGAGTCTGACTATAATATTTGTATTAATCTCCTGCATTAGTTAATAAACCTGATAATTGCCAAATTGCTTTTGTTCCAAGTGAAAGCAAGAAGAAAATTATTCAGACAATTTCATTTTTTATATGATTCTTGTAAATGGGGATTAAGCTACATAGTACCTAATATTAGACTTTATAATTCAAATCTACTATTTACTGTTGAATGGCCTTAAATTAAGTGACGTCTTTAAATCTCAGTTTCTGATCTGTAAAAATGCAGAAATAATAATGGCATTTTCTTCAATGGGCTACTGTGCTGACAAAATAAGATAATGCATACTGATGTTAAATTCAAAACCTTTCAAGGTGAAAATAATTGACAGTGCCTGGTATATTGCGTCCTCAACAAACATCTTTACTACTACTACTTCTATCACCAATGATACTGATATTAATACTGCAGCTACTACTTAGATAAAAATACTTTAGGAGCCTCTGACTATTCCAGACTAACTACCCACATGGATCAATGCTATTGCATAATTTTTCAACTTATCCCTATGAGTATATCATAATCATAGAAAAAGCAAGCATCAGGTCAACCAGGTGGTTAAGGTGGCTGGATCCCACATGGCTGACTGTGCAGTTCAAGTCCCAGACCCAGCAGCTTGAAAAACATGCCAGGTACGTGTGTGTGTGTGTGTGTGTGTGTGTGTATGCCCAAAACTACTGAGAGGAAAATGAAAGAGTAGGGATTATGTTATGGCTGTCTCTCCTGGGGGATGATTTCTCACTTTCCCTCTCTTTCTGTCTTTCTCTGTCTCCTTTTCTAGTGAGTATATGTGCTTTATAGCAAACTAAAACAAAAAATTAAATTAAGAAACGGTGAGTGTCATTTCCAATTGCCAAACAGCAGAGAGCAGTGCTGTTTATAACACTTAACAACATTTGGGGTACCAGTAAAGTAAATTCATCTGTAACTCTGAATTATTCTAGTATCTCCTGTTATAGTTTGTTTTTAATTTCTAAGTTGTCATCTACTCTACTCTTTGATAACAAATCTTGTGGTATATTTAATATTTTCATGCCCAATCACAGGTAAGAGTCAAAAACTTGTTCATGGTTTTGCGGCCCCAAAACCATCACAGTAAAACTGCTTGTTTATAGTTTCAGATGCTACAAACAGGCAATGTTTGGCAGAAAATTCTGTTGGCAAAGTTGAGATTTTATGAATGGTTGGCTATGTCTACCACCAGATGGATGCTATATGAATCTGACCTATTAATGCTAGCATGCTTTTTTTATTCTAGTATACTTGATATTTCTGTATGTCATTTTATACTGATCTCTCGTTTCATCACAGCCACATAAAACAAAGTCTCAAAATACTCCCATTCCCTTTCAGCACCAATTCAAAATCATGTTTTGTCAGCTTTACTCCATGCACTAAAAATGACCTAAATACAGGCTATCACTATCCAGCCAAATTTTTAAATAACTTTTTCTATTACCTCCTCCTTCATTTATCCAGCCTTCTTATATCATTAACTCTTTTGCCCTTCCTACCTACCCTTGCAACTTGTGGCGATTAGTGGAAATACAATGATTAAAAACAGCCCTTATAGACTTTAGGAGAGACACAAGTGACAGTTTTTCTTAAGAATCAAAACTAATTTCTTTCACTTTGTCACTTCCCCTTAACGAGTGTTGCCATTACATTTTTACAGTGAGTTTCAACACCATCCCAAATGCCATGAGAAATGCGAGTGAAGCATGAAAAGGAACCCTTCCTGCCTCTTCTTTCCAGTGGTGGTTCCTCTAGCACTTTGCCCACAATACATAAGCTAACATTATACTTTGTGGTAGATAGTATCTCACTTAAAAAAAGAGCAAAATCAAGAAAAGGAATGTTCTCTTCTTTTGTTCTATGTGCTCATTCTTAAAAAGGAGACTGCAAGTGGTATTCAATTTTGAGACCATATCAATGCAGTGAACAAAGTGAACTTCAATATTTAACTACCAACTTGAGTAGTTATTCAACTTAAATTCTTAAGTTAACTCACAATAAACTTGACTTCCTTCCACAACTACAGGCAACTCCAGAATTTCTATATGGGAGGGGCTTATGGACAGAAATCTGCTTGGAAAAGAAGGTAGGGGACTTATCTTGAAGACGCACTAGAAGTCATTTTATTTTTTTACTTTAATTGTATATGTTTAATCAGAAAGACGAAATGTGAAGGATGAAAGCTGGTGGACATTAAGGATAGAGCTGTCTGTTCCGCAGTCTTTGCCTCGGCCACTATCTTCAAAGGAGAGTGAAAGAAACATGGGGACAGAATCCCTAGTTCCCACCCCCGGTGGGAGAGACCACCAAATCACATACATTTTTCTTTTCTTTGATTTGGGATGATTTGATACAGTATAAACTCTGATAGACCAAATTATATGGTTTTGTAAACCATCTAGCATAAAGCCTGACACCTAGTCAGCCTTTTAAAATATGTGTTCATTGCAGCTGAATGAGAACCTAAGCAGAAATTTATAGTAAACGACTTTAACTACATGTGTTTAATAGCTTTAAAGTTATGTCAGCAATGCATGGTCATAGAGGAAAGATTTTTAAATGCTTATCAGAAGAAAATAGAAGTCAACTTTATGATTTAAAAGTTATTTATCCCAGATTTTCATTATAATTTTGTTAGCAAGATTAGAGGTGATTTTATTTTCTTTGTTAATATCTGCATTTTTCTCAATTAAAAAGATACAGTTAATGTGTATTATTTGTATAGTTTATAAAGTTTATAATTTTATAAAAATCTCTCTACTACTTTTCAACTTTTGTAAGATATCTTGCCTGACCCTATGTATCTCTATTTGTATTTATAGTTGTCACTGTATCTATATATACTTTTGAAAAACAACCTGCTCTTTATGACAACATAAACTGGTTTCAATTTTACTAATAAAATTCTACCACATAATTTTAAATAGATTTGGAGTATATTCTTTAGGCTAAAGACTTCATTGTTAACCATTCACATATTCTTGGATAATGAAATTCCAACTATAAGTAATGTTGTGAGGAACAACCATCCATATGTATGTGTGTGTGTGTGTGTGTGTGTGTGTGTGTATACACATATTCCATATATATTGCATATATATCTTTGCTGTATAATTCCTAAAAATAGTGTCCAGATCAAAATTTGGGAAAATTTTAAAAAACAATAATAATCTTTTCACTTAGTGCTTACCATGTGCCTTGTGTTTCCTAAGTAATAATTTACACAATCTTTACAAAAATCAATGAGTTAGATACTGCTATTATCTCCACTTAAAAATGGGAAAACTGGGACCAGCAGATGGCATAATGGCTACATTGCTGGACTCCCATGTAGTCGATCACAGTTTGAGTCCTGGACAAGTGGCTTAAACTCATGCCAGGTACATGCCCAAGATCCCAAGAGGAGAATGGAGGAGACAGGATTGTAGTTTGGCCATCCCCCCAGGAGGTGATTTCTCACGTTCTATCTCTCTGTCTGTCTCTTTCTGGGGAGCGCACGTGCCCTATAGCAAAGAAAAATAAAATATAAATATAAATAAATAAATAAATAAACTCTCAAAAAAAAGGGAAAACTTAGTCTCAGAGATTCTGGCATCCGAAGAGCTTCAGACAAATCTCGGATCACCAAATGGGCCTAATCTGCCCACACCTAAACTAATGAATGGCAAAGGAAATAGAATTACCATGACTAGTTTGAATGGTAAAAGTCAACCTTCAATAAACTTTGGGAAATCAATCACAATGTCCTCTACACTAACCTTTAAAAAGACCATGACAGGGACCAGTTCTATGGCATGGTGTTTAAGCTGCCAGATCCCACATATTTGACCTTGCATATCAAGATCTAGACTTGGCAGTTTGAGAAACGCACTGGGCACTTGTGCATGAGTGCTCAAAATCCCAATGATATAGAGAAATGGAAGAGAATGGATTGCAGCATAACCATGTCCCTTTGGTGTGTGCTTTCTTCTTTTCCCTCTCCATTTCTCTGTCTCTCTCTGGTGATCACGAGTACCCTCTAACAAAATAAAACAAAAACAAGACTACAGCAGTCTATGAGGAACAGTGGATAATGTACTTTACCACTGTCCAGAATGGCCTAGTATGAATAAGCATTAGGTGAAAACAGTAGCAAAGATGAGAAGGTAACAGAACCCTAAGGTCTTTCAAAGTATTTTGGTTTGGGTAATTTTCAATTCTTAGAAATCAATTAAGAATTAATTCCCTAGCCACATACAGTGGGAGGGACAAAGTGGTGGCCAACTCATAGAGGCTGGCTCTATGTTCATGGAATATCTCTGTATGTTGAAGAAGTTGGTCATGAACCAAACGTTAATATCTAGTTTTAATCATTAGGATAACAAGTATTTGATAAAAAAAAAAAGAGAAACACTCATGTTTCTGCTGCCTTAAAGCAAAACATACTTGGAAAGGAAGAAAAGCATTTCACAAAAGACTAAAAAAGATTTCACAAATTATGTTTTGAATAAACACAACACCATGCAGAACTAAAAATAATTAAAGTGCACTGTATACAAATTTTCCTGCCCTTATTTATCCTCCCACCCTTCTTCTGCTTCCGTATTCCTCAGTAAGTCCCAAGGAAGTAAATTCCCGCAAATAATTGTCTCTGCATTTCCCACTAATCACACCCCAAAATGACCTAACTCTCTCAGAATCTTTCTTGGTAGTCTCTTGAATTTAGGACCAGCCTGAGAGTTATTTAAGAAGCTACAGCTTTGTGGATCAGCTAAACAGATGCATAGCCTCCAGGTTACGCCTTTGAGGTCTATTCTGCCATCTGCATCCAGACCTCCAGGGACTGAGCACTAATATTTGGCCCAAAACAGTAACAGAAGTTTGTCTGCTCTTAGGACTCTGTCATCAGGATTACAAATTGCCCTGGCCCATTTCCCAATTTCATAAGGCTTAGAAGACTCAAATATTAACAACCAATGAAGACTTCATTCAAAACATGCCAAGAATATGTCAACTTACATTGCACCTCCTGGGTTTTACATACAATTGGCTTGACCTTGAACCACTATTATCTTTTCCGCCTGCAAAATTATGGAGGAAATATGAATGCCCTGGGTTTCCAGTCAAGAGGGTGTTACTCTTGGTAGATATCTTCCCTCCTGGAGTTGTAAGATGTATTGATCAAGTTTCAAATTTGTGTATTCAAAGAGTACATAATGTGCTTTGGGCAGTTTGAGACAGAACTTTCCATTAAACAGAGCAATGAAAGGAAAAGTATTGATTTCTCCTACAATTTTACCTCATCTTACTACTAATTGGTTTGTTTTAGAGAAAAGGCAGTGTGGAATGTGTTAAGAAATGTGGCAGTTTATCATAGCTGACAGAGGTGAGCTTTAGGGTCAGATAAGTCTGTGTTAGGTCACAAACCCCATTACAGTCTGTGCAATTTTAGCTACATTACTTACTCTGGCTCTCAGTTTTCTCTTCTGTGAGTAAAGAAGGGACTGTGAAACCTTTTTCAAAGGCCTACTGTGAGGATTCAAGGAGACCCTATGTAAAAACTGCCCAACACTCAATAGGTGCTCAACCAAATTACCTTCCCAGTTAAAACTAATCTAGAAGCCAGGAAACAATAGGAAGTTAGTTGAGAATGAGGAAGTGCTAGAATGGGTAATTTGCTTAATGAATGGAAAGGAATCTTTATTATAATTTCTGGAGAGAGAAAAAGATTTTACCTAGAAAGTTTAAGAATTCTTTAAACAGGTATTTTGATATGGGATAAAAAAGAAAAAAGAAAGAAAAGGAAGAAAAGGAGGGAGGGAGAGGCTGTCACACTATGCCCTTGTTTGTTTTAAAAAATTCTTCCATCTTACCCCACCCCATGATTTGAAGAGGTAGATAGGTTGATCTATCTTGGTGTCTGGCTAGGTTTGCCTATTGTGTTTAGTGGGCCTCAGTGTGATAGAAAAGTAGATATGCACATATAATTAATGTATAGATACATATCTCCACAAATGGTAGATCTGTGCACTATCAGACCAGTGCAGGATGAAATTCAACAAGACTCCATATCCCCACCAAGTGGAATGTGAATTTCCTACTGCGATGATGTCAGCCTAGAATATCTACATGCATGCCCTAGCAATTTAAGCAGCCCAGTCACAAAAAAATCAACACCTGCCCACCAGCCCCAGAAACGCTAAATTTTGCCTGGTTCAAATTAGAATCTGCCCACTGAGCCAACAAAAATAAAGCCGAGGGACAGCAAATTGCCTCACAATGAATGCTTACCTGACTAGTTGGTGGTACCCATTTTCAGAGCTATGTGTGAAATCATAACTGGGAACCGTCCTGGTGTGGGACTAGAATGAGTATGTATTTTGAATGCACTGATGGGGGTGGGCTGCCATGACAGAAGGAAAAGGGTCAATGTCCTGGGCAAGCAGAAAAAAGGCAATTAAAATTTCAGAGAGCCTAACCTTTCCTTCTTACTATTAATAAGGCTACCCTGGTTCCCCTATATCTTATATTATTCCCTTCCAGCTCATAGGTACATGGCAGTAAGCTTGTGAGATAGGAAGAGCCTGTTTAAGAGCTGGAGCCAGGCAGACCATCTGCCAGCCTGATTAATGTGCTGGTTAACATTTGGCTGTTCTTTCCTTAGCTTGGTGAATGTATCCAACACATTACCTTTGTTCAGCTCCCACATAGCTGGGCCAAGATCAGCAATGTACCTCAATCTTTAATGATGCTCTGGGGTTCTTAATCTCCCTGAACCACTGCAAGGCAAGTTTCTCTGCTGGGATTTACAGAAAGAACTTAGGAGCAGCAGTGGCAGCTGCAGCAATAGCAGTCATGACAGGGGCCACTCCATTAGTTCACCTTAATGTAAATAAGTTCTTAAAACAGAAAAGCAAGGACTACCCAGTGGCATGGTGATTAAGGTGGCTAAGTCCCACATGGCTGACTGAACAGTTCAAGTCCTGGACCCAGTGGTTTGAACAACATGCCGGGCATATTTGTGTACATGCCCAAATTCCTGAGAAGTGAATGGAAGAGAAGGGATTGCAGTGTGGCCATCCCTCTGGGGGATGCTTTTTCACTCTCGTGCTCTTTTCTCTCTTGTCTTATAAGTGTATACAACCTCTAATAAAATGAAACAAAAAGAAAGAAAGAAAATGGGAAGGCTATTTAATCCAAATCAATTCAATATTTCATAGAGTGGCTATCTAAAAGCAGAATTCAAAACTATTGATAAGAAACATGGGCTTTGAAGGAAAAAAGAAATAGTTTTCATATTCCACCTCTACCATTTGCAAACTGTGTGATCCGCAGCGAGTGATTTAACCTTCAAGTCTTAGTTGCTTCATTTGAAAAATATTGACAAATGAAATAATGTATATTGAGCACTTAGCATACAGCTTGGCACATAAAATATGTTCAATATAGAATAAATATTATTTTTAAAATACCGGATGGCTACTGGGAGGATATAAAAGAGAACAAGATGTTGTCTCAGTCTTCAGAGTTTAATGGATAATGCTGAAATAAACACTTTATTAATTTTGAATTTTATTATTTCCTGAGACAGAGAAAGGACTCCCTGGAAGGGTTCTCCCATGCTGCCATGCATTCCTCCCCTTAGCCCTCCAGCCAGCCAGGATCACAGGTGTGTCCATGGGCACACCAGGCATGCTCAGGTCAACCCAGGGCCTAAACTAGAGCCTTCCTATAGGGCTCAAGCATCACACAGTAGTGTCCTACCACCTGCACTTAGGCCTGAAGTAAACACTTTTAATGGTAACAGAACTGTGAACAAGGCCAATTCACTAGCAGAGTTATAATGACTGTGTAATGGTAACTTAAGAGGAAGAGATTCATTCCAACTTGGGAGACTGAGCATGTTTCTATGTAGGTGATTACAGATGACCTAGGATTTCAAAGCTGGGTAGAACTCAAGGAGATAATGATGAAAAGAAAAGACACCTCAGACAAGCAGTGGACTGGGAAAAGTAGTGATTAAGCAACAGAGAGCAGACCTGTGAGGTTGGCATGTGGCTACAGCTAAGATCAGAAATGTGGACTGGTAGGGAACCAGGAGTTAGCGTAATGGCTATGTCGCTGGACTCCCACGTAGTCGACCACGGTTCGCGTCCCGGACCCGGTGGCTTAAAACTCACGCCGGGCCCTTGTGTGTGCGTGCCCAAGATCCCGAGAGGAGAATGGGGGAGAAGGGATTGCGGTGTGACCATCCCTCCTGGGGGGGGGGTGATTTCTCGCTTTCCGTCTCTATGTCTCTCTGTCGGGTGAGCGCACGCGCCCTATAGAGAAAACCTCTCCAAAAAAAAAAAAAAAAGAAATGTGGACTGGTATCCAACCAGAAACCTATGAGTAACTGACAAAGAAAATAAGACTTTATTCTGCAACTAGTAGAAATCCAGTAACTATGTCATGATAAAAGAATTACCTGTGCAGATCAGAAAAGAGAGAACTTTTCTTTGGTTCTGATATGTGTTAAAAGTAACTAAGAAATTGAATAGGCTTACAACAACACAACAAAGAAGTTCCCAGAAGGAAGAAATTGTGACCTCCATAAATAACATCCAGAGTATCCAATCCTCTTTTTTGGCCTTTAGAAAGGTTTGTTAGTAACAGACGAGATCCTAAGGGGCAGTGGAGTTTGCAGGTGAGATTTATTAGTGCTAACAGTTGGTCCTATACCACAAGGCAATCCCAAGATAGGTCCTCACAGCCCAAGTCATGCAGACAATTGAGGAAGAAATGTGAGCAATTAAGGCCAAGGAGAAAATCATTAGTCCATACAGGTTTATATCTACTATGGAGTTTGTAAAGTCCGATGCATGGTAAAACCAATCCCACTATCAATCGTTGGTATCAAGTGTCTTGTAAACTTATGCTACCCTGAGCATAGCTCCAGCAGTGTAGTCAAAGGTAGGCAAGTGGAGGAGAACAAGACTCTCAGTGGTTGGGCTGCTGAATGGGGTAGTGAAGATCATTCTGTTAAGATTCTATCATAGCAACCAGGGTTGCAAAAGCATGAACTGTATTTCATCCTATTTCCCCAAAGTGTATGCCCCAACCAAATATACACTAGAGAACCATCAAAATGATTTAAGAGCAAGGCTGAGCTGTTACATTTTCTGCTCCAGCCCCAGAAAAATGCAATGTTTTGATCCAGTGTCAAACTCCTCATAAGGGAGTACTATAGCTACATAAGACTGAATAATCATCATCTACTGTTGACATAGGTAATGATAATGATTATAGCAATAGTAACAGATTTCTTGGGATATCTGCTCAGCTCACAATAAACCCCATTGCTCCAAGAGGTACCCTGGCCATCTGTATTAGTTTTCTACAGCTGCAATAACAAAATACCATGGACTGATTGGTTTAAATAAGAGAATTTATTTTCTCATGATTTATTCTAATATCAGCATGTCAGCAGGATTGGAGTCTTCTGAGGTTTCCCTCTTTGGCTTACAGATGGCCTCCTTTTGTTCTCCACATGGTGTCTTAGACATTATTGTGCTGCTGCTGACAGAAATACCTGAGACCCAGTGTATAAACCACCTAAAAATATAGCTTTATTCAGTTCACGATTTGGAAGTCGAAGGCCCAGGAGTCATATCTGATGGATGTCATGTGGATCAGAGCAGAACAGAATGGCTATCAATGAGTCTTTCTATTCTGGCCTCATTTCCTTGCCTTACAAACCCATCAGAACTCAGTCATGGGGACCCCACCTTAATGACCTTAATCCTAATCTCTTCTGAAAGGCCCTACTTTTTGATATCATAATTGGATCAAGTTTTTACTCTCTTAATCTTGTTACAGTGTTTCAACACATGAATTTTGTGGGGTATAATCAAACTATAGCATTTTGCCCCAACCCCCCAAATTCATATACTTCTCACAGACAAAATCATGGCAGAAGTCCAAAGACTCTTAATTTATTCCAGCACCAACTAAAAAACCCCAAATCTCAAATCTCACCAGAGACTCAAGGCAAACTCTTTCCAGTCACAAGCCTGTAGAATCAAAAAATTTACAAAGTCCCAAAATACAATGGCAGAACAGGTACAGGGTAGAAATTTCCATTTCATAAGAAAAGAGTAATAGTTTTCAAGAATATCTAAACTCTAAAAGGGCAGATCTTCAGTGTTGAAACTCCATGCTCCTTATCCTGGATGCACTGAGAGGACTGGGACCCCAAAGCATCCGGCGCCCTTGTCCCCCTAACCCTGCTGAA
>NW_006159703.1:136128-174122 GCF_000334495.1 Tupaia belangeri chinensis | reverse complement strand
CTGAACTCAGTCCATGATTCAATTTTCTCTATTCTGACTCTTGTGCCTGTAAATTTCAAATTTTACAGAACTGTGATACATGATGACACATCTACAAATCTGAGGTCTCAAGGGTAACCCTGGCCTTGAAGCTCCACTAGACATGGTCCTGGGAGTACTCTGTAGTCCAACCCCACATTTACACTTAGCCTGTCCTAATAGAAACTCCCTCTTGTGACAGGTCTTTTCTTGAGTTACCAGGCTTTTTGAAGTATTCTTTGAAATCTGGGTCAAGAGTACCACACCCCCACAGTTCTTGAATTCTGCATACCTTCAAATTATCTCCACTTGTATGCCACCAGTGTCTTCCATGTTCTGGAGCAAAGGCTAGAGTAGCTGCCTTAATAACAGGTTCAATTTCACCTGTGGCTGAGGAATGTTCTACCAGGATTCAGGAAGCAGAATCCTGAGGCAGCTCAGAATAGCCATCCCCTGAAATTACTCTACTTTCCTAGGCCAGTGGGCTAGTAATGGAGAGGGCAGAGAAGCCCTTGGGTTTTTTGTTTGTTTGTTTGTTTGTTTTTTCCATATTTTCTTGACAATTATCACCTGGATCACTTCTTGGTAGCTGATTGTTGACCTATGCCTTTAATTTTCTGTCCTGGAAATGTTCCTTCATTCTTTACCACATGGCTGAGCTACAAATTGTTCAGTTTTCCACTCTGCTTCCCTTTTAACTAGCAGTTCTCTTTAAGGTATCTCATTTCTCTTTCCTTTTGCTAAATGCAGTTAACAATAACCATGTAGCTCCTTCTATATTTTGCCTCGAAATTTCATTTGCCAGGTCTTTATCACTCTTAAAATTTTGCATTCCACAAAGCCTTAGCAGCCAGTTTTGCAGCCAAATGCTTTGCTATGGTGTAACACAGATGCTCTTTTCTCCAATTCCCAATACAGTATTCCTCATTTTCCTCTTAAATCTCCTCAGAATGGCCTTTACCATCCATATTTCTATGAGTATTCTGGTCACCACTATTTAACCAATTGTAAGATGTTCCAAACCTTATCTAGTCTTCTCATTTTCTGACTCTCCACCAGAATTACTCTTAGCCCATTCTAGGCTTTTTCTACTTCCTTTCTTTATTTTAAATTTCCACAGGACATGTACACTTACCATAGAGAGACAGAGAAAGAGCGAAGGAGAAGCCCCCCCCCAAAAGAAAAAAGAACATGGTCACACTGTAATATCTTCTGTTCCATTTTGCCATCCCATCAGGATTTGGAGCACACACACACACACACACACACACACACACACACATACATATGCCCAGCATGTTTCTCAAGCCACCAGGCACCTGGACTCCAACTCTGGTCAGCTATGTGGGATTTGATTTGATTCCTTTAACCAGTAGGCCATAGGACCAGCCCTAGTATTTTTCTGTTCTGCTCCTCCAAACTCTTCCAACCTCTGCTCATCCCACACTTCAAAATCTGCTTTCACATTTTCAGATATCTACAGCAACACAACCCAGCCAACTACACCAATTTTCTGTCTTAGTCTGCTAATGTGTTGCTAAAAGAAATATCTGAGAACTGGTGACTTAAAAAGATAAGCATTTTTTTAAAAAAATATAAGCATTTATGGGGCCAGCAGGTAGCTTGGTGGTTAAGGGAGCTGGACTCCCACATGGCCAACTGCAGTTTGAGTCCTGGAACTGGAATCTTGCTTTCTCACTTTCCCTCTCTCTCTCTCTCTTTCTCTCTTTCTCACTCTGTCCCTCTCTGGTCAACTTATAAATAAGTAAATAAATAAATAAAATAAAATATAATAATTATTTTTTAAAAAATCAAGATTTTTTTTAGAAATAGTAATAAGCATTTATTCAGCTCGATTTTTGGAGGTCTAAGGTCCAACTGGGCATCATGCAGAGTCTTGATCACACCATGATAGTGAAAGCAAAGCTGAGTGACTGTCCATAAGTCTCTCTGCTCTGGTCTCATTCCTTCTCCTCATAAACCCACTAGAACTCAGTTATGGGGAATCCCACATTAATAACCTAATCCTAATTTCTTTCTAAGACCTCACCTATTGACACCATAATTGGATCAAGTTTTTACCCTCTTAATCTTACTACAATGTCACAACACATGAATTTTTTTTTTTTTGAGAAGTTTTTGCTATAGGGTGCGTGCGCTTGCCAGCCAGACAGAGACAGAGAGACAGAAAGAGAGAAACCCCCCCCCCCCCAGGGGGGATGGCCACACCGCAATCCCTTCTCTTCCATTCTCTTCTCGGGATCTTGGGCATGCACGCACACGTGCCCGGCGTGAGTTTTAAGCCACCAGGGACAGGACTCAAACCACTGTCGACTATGTGGGAGTCCAGCAACATAGCCGTTATGCTAACTTCTGATCCCACAACACATGAATTTTGAGGCAACATATTCAGACCATAGCACATGATTGTTCCTTGGTGCACATGCATTCCTGGTTTCTCTCTGTGTGTCCACATTTCTTTTTCTTCTAAAGACATCATTCATATCAAAATAGAGCCCACCCTATAAAACCTTAGTTATGGACTAGCAGTTAGTATAATGGCTATGTTGCTGAACTCCCATGTAGCTGACCACGGTTCGAGTCCTGAACCCGGTGGCTTAAACTCACGCCAGGCGCATGTGTGTGCATGCCCAAGATCCCAAGAGGAGAATGGAGGAGAAGGGATTGCATTTTGGCCGTCCCCCCTGGGGGGGTAATTTCTCGCTTTCTATCTCTGTCTCTCTCTGTCTTTCTGGCGAGCACATACACCCTATAGCAAAAACCTATAAAAAAAAAACCCCAAAACCTTAGTTAATGTAATTACTTCTTTAATGACTCTGTCTCCAAATATCACTTTCTGAGGCACTGAATATTAAGGGTTCAACTCATGAATTTTGAAGGAAGGCATTCAGCCCACCACCTTTGCTGGTAAAACCTCCTACCAGCATTGAACTAAATTAACTCTCCCTACCCCAAGATAAAATCTATCAAATTAAGAAGAACACTTTCCCAAGCAAGACATAATAGAATCTTTCTCCTGGGATTTTGGAATTGGGGTTAAGAGATAGTCTATCAGATTGATCTCTTCCTCTTAGGACCTCTGAATGTGGAGTTTCCCACAGTCCAGGTGGATCAGACAGAGTAGGCAGCCCTGAGAGAAAAATAAAGCTTATTAGCCCAGCAAAGCAGAGCTGGGGTGGTGGAGGGGATACATATACTTAGTGGCTTTGTTTTTCTTTGCAGTACCCAAAAAGGACCATTGGCCCTAGCTATCTGTGAGATCTTCCTGTTACAGTTAAGAGAGGCAACCAAAATGTGGTGGTCCTAGAGAAGAGGATGGTGATATCAATGAAAATAGTCACACACTTGGACTGCCTAACCTTCAGGACAACCAGAACAAAACTTTGGTTTTCTTCTACTTTAATAATCCCCTAAAACCAAAATATATCAAAGTCTCAGAAATCCTTCTAACATTTTACCATTCTAATGTGCAAGAAATATTCTTTCTAATACTAATCACATCTCCATTGCTTTTCTTTAAACTCATTTATTCCAGTTACTGTCTTTACTCACAGAGAGAAACTGCTTTCCATCCATAACATGAAAATACATCCTGTCCTTGAAGAGTAATTGAACCAAATTCCTCTCTTCTCTTCTCCAGGCTGATCAATTCAAATTTCTTTAGCCCTTCCTCCAAAGAAACAATTTTCCATTTTTTTTAAATGAATTTTGAGCACACACATACACATCCCCAGTATGAGTTTCAAGCAATCAGGTCCAGGACTCAAACTGTGCTGGGAGTCCAATACCTTAATTACCACACTACCTGCTGCCTTGAAATAGAAAATTTAAATCCTCAAAAGAAGGGAGTTCATATTATATAGCCTAGGAATGGTAAACAGGCAACTATGGGCCAAACAGTGCCATGGATATATTTTTGGTGATAGGATATCTTAGGTATTTAAGGCCATAGATTCTTCAAGCCAGGCTGACATGTACTACTCTGCTGCCACAGACCTAACCTCTGCCTTTTGTATACATGTAGCCTCTACTGGCATTTAAGCTTAATCTCCCAAACCAAACCAACTCATAGGAAACAGCAGATGGGAACTGGAGAGGAGAAATTACTTCCTCAGCATCGCAGAGCTCCTATCTGGAGAGCTTGAGCCCTAGCCTGGAGGTCCTCATTCACTACCCACAGCCTATACTTTCCATCATCGCGCTTATTGGCTCATGAAAATGGCCCAAGGGGAAAAAAAAAGAGTTAATAACAGCTTTTCCAAGTCATATTTTTTATGATGACCAAACAGGCGCAGATCACTTTGAGCTAACGAGCATACAAAGTTCAATCACATTTGAAATATTTGACAAGACGCTGGATCTTTGAACATTTCCACGGCTGTTGGCACACAGAGGTCGACAGTTGTTCAGTTCTCTGAACAACTGCTCCCCACCTGAAGGTCCTAAAAGATATTAAAAGTGCTGTAACTGATTTTTATTTTTAAACAAACCGCAATGGATTTAACAGAACCACACAGGCCTATAAAACTATTGATATTTACTACTACTCTAGAGGAAGAATCATTTCCAAGGCTTAGGTAATAGAGAGTGGGAGCTTAGAGGGCTCACACTGGGAGTATTATAATTCCAATGCCATTTGCTAAGCTACCCTGCTGTGTTGAGGAAGTTTGCTCGAATTCTTAGGCCTCCTGTCCTTGACATGTCTATCAAGATTGCTAATGACCAGCAAACCACATGCCTTCTGAAAGAAGGCACTAATGCTCTAATGATGCCAATTATATTACTGAACACTATACAAAAAAGGAGAGAGGAAAGACCAGATGAATGATCAATAGAGATAATTAGATTTCTCCTCTACAATATAGAAACTATTTCCATATTCCACTGCTCATTCTACAGGCTACATTTCTTTTCCACTCGTTTTAGCCAACCCAAAAGGGATCCAAAAGGGATCCAAATTGAAAGAGGCAGAACAATGAAGAAGGAAGACCTGGGTAGACTTTTTAATCATTCTGTCTGCATTGAATTATTTTTTTATAAGTCTATCCTTCACATAGAATGGTCATATAGTCTTTCATATTATTTTAAAACATATTTTATACAACAGAGCAACTGTTTTCACTTAATATGTGAATCTCAGACCTAGCATCAGAAAAATCAGCTGTTTTACAGTTCTTTTTTTTCTTTGATAACTGTATTTGAAGTATGATAATAAGTATTCAGGAAGCTAGAAGCTATTTGGGCTGATTCTAACCAGAAAGGAAAACCAGTGGGTGAAGATTTATAAATTTGTTAACAGGTCCAGAAATAGCCTGGGGGAAAGTGAAGCTGCAACCCACAAAAACAATCATCCTCAAAGTGTAGAGCCCCTCTGTACAGAGGATGCAGGAGGGCTGAGGACCCTCTTTCACTCCCTACCATAACATTCTCCTTTGTTTCTGTCTTTCGTATTTCATTTTATTCAAAAATGTTTATTACACACTGTGACAGTATATATTCATGTTTTAAACTAATTTATTTTATTTTGTCTCTCTCATTCCTTTTCTTTCTGAATTCTTTCCAGATTTCCTAAAACTTCATAAAGTCACCACCATGATGAATAGTATTAGGGTCCAGGACACATGACCACTATGATACACTAAATCTGTTTGTCTCTTCATTTTTTAATAGTGACCACTTATGAATGTGCTGTGGGTCAGAAAATCTAGGCTTGAGGCCCTACTGCCTCTAATTATTTCATCTTGGACATATACTTAACCTATGTCCCAATCTATCCTTAAAAATGGAACAGTTGGGGGGCCAGGAGATGGTGTAGTGGTTCTGTCACTGGACTCTCACATGGCCGACCACGGTTTGAGTCCTGAACCAAGTGGCTTCAAAATCACACCTGGCACATGTGCATGCATATTCATTATCCCAGGAGAAGAACAGAGGAGAAGGAATTGTGGCATGGCAATCCTACCTGGGGTGGTGACTTCTCACTTTCCCTCTCACTGTCTCTGTCTCTCTCTCTACCTCTCTCTCTCTCTCTCTCTCTCTCTCTCTGGTAAGCACATGTGCCCTATAACAAAAACTTCTAAAACAAAAGGAATAGTTGAGCCCAGCAGATGGTGTAGTGGTTAAGGTAGATTCCCACATGGCTGACCACAGTTTAAGTCCCAGACCGAGCAGCTTGAAAAATATCACAACAGGCATATGTGTGTGTGGGGGTGGGTGGGTGTGTGCCCAGAATCCACGGGGGAGAATGGAAGAGAAGGGATTGTGGCATGAACATCCCCCCGGGGGTGATTTCTCACTTTCCGGATCTCAGCCTTTGTGCTTCTCTACAGCAAGCACAGACACACTATGGCAAAAAAAAAAAAAAAAAAAAAAAAGGCATAAATTTACCAAAGAAATCCTGCTCACTGGGTAAAGACTACAATGTACAAGTGATTTCTTCTTTAAGTAGAGATGGATTCCTAAGGCAAGAATTTTCCAAGCACCTCCTATGTACACAGAATTTTACTGAAAACAAAGGAATACATAAACAAAATATATACTTAGTATCCCACAAGGAGCTTAGAATTTTGCTAAAGCATTGAAACATACAGTTGTTTGAGAATTTACTATCCCTTTTCTTACCTACTTACAGAACTTACAATTGTTCTTAACTCTGCTTTCAACTCTTTCTGTTTAATTTCCATGGGGCTTCTGCCCAATCATTTCTCTTCCTAAAATTCGTCCCACTGCCTTCAGAAAAAAAAAAAAATTCACTTCCTATAGCAATGAACTCAAGATTCTTCACAATCTCACTGATTCTATCTTCTTTGCTCATCCCCATCCTCCAGTTGAATTCAACATCATTTCCCAAGAATAGTTTGTCATTACTCTGTATCTGCTGAGAACTCCACTCAGAGCATGTCTTTCTCCCCTTATCTTAGCAAATTTTTGCATGACATTTAAGAAGGAATACATAATAGTATGAAATTATTTGAGAGAATTCTCCCGTTTTATTCAGCCCTATTGTATGTTAAGTATGAGCTCATATGGTCATACCTGTCACCACTTTCAGGTGATATATCTGCTTCACCTCACATCCATTGTAATTACCATAAACTCTGTGGTGAGTTTAACAATCAATAAGAATACATTGCATGATTAAATGTATAGCCCATTATAACTTTCATATTAAACATATAATAAGTTACATAAGAAAATGTCCTGTGGATTATAAATGCTTTCTGCTATTGTATGCTATTTCAGTGAAATAATAGAAAACAACTTGCCCTGTTAAATAGTACAACTGCTATGTTCTAAAATGTGGGTGTTCAAAATTAGTAGCAGCATTGAGGGTAGGTTACAAGAATTTAGGAAAAAAGTTAAAAAAATAACTCGAATGGTGATAGCAAGCATAGTAGAGGTGTTTTGTGATGCCAGTTACAAAATATCCACACCTATTCTTGCGAAGGAGTGACTGACTAGATCAGGAACCCAAGAGACTTACTTGTCCATACTTTTCTTTTTTTCTTTCTTGGAGAGTATTTTTTGCTATAGGGTGCGTGCGCTCGCCAGACAGACAGAGAGAGACATAGAGACAGAAAGCGAGAAATCACCCCCCAGGGGGGATGGTCACGCCGCAATCCCTTCTCCTCCATTCTTCTCTCGGGATCTTGGGCACGCATGCACACGTGCCCGACATGAGTTTTAAGCCACCAGGTCCGGGACCCGAACCACAGTCAACTACGTGGGAGTCCAGTGACAGAGCCATTACGCTAACTGCTGGTTTTCTCCATACTTTTCTGATGTTTCCTTATCTCCTTTGATTTAATGTTCCTCCATCTGAAAGCCAGAAAACTCCATTGGTAATAATACAAGTATACGCTAAGGTCATATCTGAGTACAGCAGAATGGTTTCATTGGAGTTGACCACAGCCATCAGGCTCCACTGGTTTAGAAGCAATGCAGTTATATTGATCATAAAACAATTTGCATTGATTTCTAAGATAGCCAGTCAAGAATGATTACTGACAATTTTTGGGAGACTGTAATTTCTTCATTTTTTCATGTGTAATAAAACTTGATTTTATGCTGGCAATATTAGTATTACAGGTTTTTATTATTTTTCTTATGAGATAGTTGAAGGCACATTATTGCACCATATTTGTGTTGAAATGAAATTTTAATTTTATATTATACTTATTCATAAATATCTTTCCTTTTCTCTTAAATTTTTCTCTATAAACCCTTTGTCTTCTATTATTCTAATCCTTAGCATACTCATATTACCCAAAATGGTAGACCAATAATTATGGCTATTAAAAGCAAATGGAGAGCTTACAACATCTCAATATTTGTGAGGCAAAAAACCAAAAATAGAACAATTTAGTTTTCAGCAGAGTACTCTAATGAATCATTTAACCCATTGACAATTGAATGCCTTGGTCCTAGATGATGTATTTGCTGAAATAAGGACATTCATATTTGATTACAGGTTTTGCAATGTCACTCTCTATAAAGATATTAACATATCCTAGTAACAGTAATAATGGTAATGCCACTGTCAAAGACTTATATGAGGATTATAAGATATAATTTTTGTAAAGTGTTTAGCATATACAATTTTTGTTATTATTTCTTATCACTTTTGTCTGTCTTCAAGGTAAAACAAAGCCAACCTTTTTCATTTCAATATGTAAAAAGAACTTCCCAATTCCTGTCCTTGAAAAAGTGCTTTTAAGCAGACACAGTTTTGGACAGATAATCCAAAAATCTTTTGTTTGCCTGGTACTCCTTCATCTCCATGCTTCCTGTTCCATCTGTCCCCTATACTCTGGTGTCCTTAATCTTCTGACTAATATCAAGAGAAATGGACATAGGCTTCTCTCCAGGAAGCCTTCTTGTTAAATTATAGCCAGAAATGAGACACTCCTTCTATCCTGTTCTCATTAGGAAACAAATAAAAACCACTCATCCTCCCCTCACATACCTATTACTTTCCAATGAGCCAATATACCTCACTTAGGACAGAGCTTTGGCCCTCAAAGGAAGTCAGTGGACATCTCAAAGTAGACTCATTCAGATATGCATCTCTGTTAAGATCTAATTGTCCTAAAGCAGTGAAAGAACTGGGTAAAAAAGTCTTAACATTAAAAAAATACATATTTTTTAATAAGCTATCTGCCATAAAAGGACTTGGATATCTGTTTGTTTTTCTAGCCTCCAGTTTCATTGATTAGAATTGCCCTCAAATGCATATTAGCAATATTATCCTGAAAGCACAAGGCATTAACTGACTTGTTTCTTCAATTAAATGTCTGTCTGAGTCCTTTCTTTCAAATAATATCTCCCAAAATAAAGTGATAAAACAAATGGTGAATGTAACTAATTCTTTCAAACACAGAGGGCAGCTGACACAGGCAAGTGGCAAAAGAAAAAACAGAATCCAAGTGGAATGGATTCCATTTATGCTCACAATATTAAAATAAAAAATTTGAAAACAAAGAAATGCAGTTGTGTGGTCACCATCACCCATGTACAAGAGGAAATTAAAACCCTCTTGAGAAAGAAGAAATAGAGAGGTATGTCTGAGACCAGTGAATTCTCTGAAATTTTGTCAAGTTATTTTTATGCAGGTCATGTGTTATTCTAATAGACCAGCACTATCAACAAAGTAGTGAGTAGATGCTTACATGAATAGCAAAGCGGCCTTGCTTTCATTTTTGGTCCTCTTTGAGGAAGGAACTGAAAGAAGCCAATGATTTTGCTAGTGTGTTAGTAGTCCATTACCTAGAAACTGTAAGCAACATCAAATAGTTTGGTGACAGATAAAAAGAAATATATGTTTTTCTAGTTTACTTATTATTTTTATTTATTTATTTATTTTTAGAGAGAGCTTTTAGCTATAGTGCGCATGTGCTCTCTGGAGAGATAGAGAAAGAAAGACAGAAAGCAAAAAATCACCCACCAGGGGAATGGCCATGCCGCAATTCCTTCTCTATGCTCCTCTCAGAATTTTGAGTATACACGCACACACACCTGGGGTGAGTTTTAAGCCACTGAATCTGGGACTCAAACCACAGTCGACTACATGGGAGTCCAGCAACATAAACATTATGCAATCTGCTGGTTCCATACTTATTCTTAACATTCTATTTTATTTCTGGCCTCTTAAGAGAATTCTGCATTACCCTATTCCATTTCTGAGGCTTCATTGTGTTGATTAGAATATTGGGAGAAAAGGAAAACTGAAAGAAGCCTAGAAAGGCTAAATCGGTCTACCTAGAAAAGTGCTGCAATGGAGAGAGAGACAAGAGAAAGGACTTAGAGTGGGCTGGAGTTGGGGAGAGACCAAGTGTTATGGAGCAGTTATGACAATAAGAGACTTCAGAGATGCAATGGTGAATAGGTCAAGAAGTGTTAGATATGTTTAGTGGCATTGAAAAACAAAACAAAACAAAACAAAAGTATCCATGTCTTCTTTGAGAGATTTATTAAATTGTCCCACATTTGTTTAGATGCTAGACTGATATTACTGCTATACCCTAAACATGCTAACATAGTAGAAAACCACTTCCCAAAGATCTATGTCCCAGAAGGCCTCTTGAGACTGGATGTATTGTAGTCACTATACCAGGCACTTACCAGCACTATCTCATTTCACTATTGCATTGAGTGGCTAGGTTTTGTGCTAGGGTTAGGTTTTGTGCTAGGTTTTGTGCTAGGTTTTGTGCTAGGGCTAGGGTTTTGTGCCCATAGCCATCACCATCCCTTCACCTTCCTTGTTGCTGATAGAGCCAGTCTTCTTCTATAAAGGCTAAAAATAGCTATGATAAATAAGTCACTCAATCCCTGAGTATGTTTTGCTTCTTTAATCTGGCATGCAATGGATTCCTGGCCAATATGATCCAGAGGTGTAAACAGGTGATAAGGGGACCTGAAAAGGTTTTTGTTTTTGTTTTTGTTTTTTTAATAATTATTTATTTTATTTTATTTATTCATTCATTTATTTTTTTAATTTAACCAGAGAGAGACAGAGGGTGAGAGTGAGAGAGAGAGGAAGTGAGAAAGCAAGCCACCAGATCCAGGAAATGAACCCTGGTCAGCCATGTGGGAGTGTCCAGTGCCTTAACTACCATGCCACCTGCTGGCCCCTGAAAAGGTTATAATACATACTAAAAGAAGACTCACAGAAGTAAAAGTCTTCATTAGTATGTGTAGTACATCTATGAAAGTAATGTCTGAACTCCGCAGCCAACTTGGGATGATGAAAAGACATATCCAGCCTGGTACAGCAGTCAGTAAAATTGTGGAAAGAACTTGGTTACTCGGCTACATCCCTAACCCAATCCTGGACTCACCCTGTCTCCAAATTTATTTTTAGAGCTAATAAACCCTTTATTGCTTATGCCTATTTTGGTTGGATTTTTCTATTACTTGCAGACAAACGCTTTGCTACTGATTTAAATCTAAAAGGGTAGTATATTTCTACTCTTTATGCAGTGATAAAAGTTATTACTAATTTTTTTATGAAGTAAAAATATGAAAAAGTTATGCAACAGTGACAAAAAGAGGAGCTACAATAAAAGAAAATATCTGATACTTCTAACATTGTTTTCTGGCTGGCTCCCAGCATCTCATTTCTCTTCTTATTAGACTTAAAGCATTCTTTGTGTTTAGGTGTTCTAAAACCACGTGAGTTACAGAAATTATGTCCCAAAGTTCAGAACCTGAGAAAACTCATTTAAAAAATGTTTGATATTCCAGTCAGCTACCTTTTTCTGCATCTTAAAAAAATGAATATAGAATGGATCATCCACATAGATAGATTTTTTTTTTTCTGGCCTAACCATAAAATGAAAATTCATTTAGGATTCTTGACCAGGTACAATAGGTGAGAAAAGAGCAAGTGGAGAAGAAGGATAAGCATCAAAAAAGGGAAAATATTTCCTTAATTTATTTTTCTTGACCTTGACTTCTCAAAATATTTGCTTCTAAAGGCTGTTCTTTTCCCATTTCTAAGTAGTTCTATTTTGTTTTTCTGGCAAGCAAGCTAAATACTCTAGAGGATGATGAATTCTCTAGCTGGTTAGTTATAGCAGTTTACAAGTCAGGTACTTAGGATGCAATGAGATTCTCCAAAGAATTTTGAATTTTCTGGAGGATTTCTACAGCATAGACAGAGCTTTATAGTTTCTTATTTGTATTAGATTTATAGAACACTTTTACTTCTCTAACCACTGGTTTCAGAGAACCTGAAAATATGCTAGAGACAATTGAAAGTAGAAGAAAATTTTGATCACCAATACTCCACATGAGAACTTCCATGTCTACCTATGATGAAAAGCCATTTCTTACATAATTTTCATACTCCAGTAGTTTATATAGATGTATCTATTCATTCATTCATTTAATGAATTTTTACTGAGCACTGTAAAAATTGACATTGATATCCCAGACCTTCTGAAGTCCCTTTTACTACTTCTGAGCATTTTATTTTTGTGTACTTTTGGCTCCAATTCCTGTACCTGCAACTGTTCTTTGGAGAAGTTTCCCTGGGCTATTGAAGTTACTTTGCACATGACAGCAAAGATCCTGAAGTATGTAGAAACTTATGCCCCCATATTAGTCTCTATTGCTATTACAACAAATTACCACACACTTGGTGACTTAAAGAATGATATGTATAACTTTACACTTCTATAGGTCAGAGTCAGACATGGTTCTCACCAAGTGTGGCCAGCCTATTCCCTCCCAGAGTATATACAAGAGAGTTCATTTCTTTGCCTTTTTCAGCTTCAAAATGCCTCTGTTTTCATTGACTCATGACTCCTCTCTTCCATTTTCAAGAAGGCAGTATCACTTCTCTCTAACCCTCCTTCCACCATTATGTCTCTCTCTAACCTCAGCTAGAAAACAGTCACCACTTTTAAGAATTCATGTGACTAGACTGGGTCCATCTGGACAATCCAGAACAATCTCACTATCTAAAAGTCCATATCCCTCATTGTATCTGCAGAGTCCCCTTTTCTATGTAAGATAACATTGGGTCATCAGGAAAGTCATGACACATTTTTGCATAGGAAAATATGTCATGACTTTCCCAATGACCTAATAAATTAACAATTTTCAGGGATGAAGGGATGGAGATCTTTGAGGGCCACTGTACTCCCCACCACAGTTTCCTATGGTGGTTCTTAGGCAATGACTAACAGGTACAGAAGTGGGCCACTAATTCTCCTTTCTTGACTTGGACTGCTCTGAGTATTAAGTTATCCTCCAGAGTCTCCTAAAGGATCAGGTAACCCCATTGGCAGTCCCCAGAGTCCTGACCTTTGCTTGGTTTCTGCCTTGTTTTTTGTTTGTTTGTTTGTTTTTGCCATATCAAATAGGGGTTTAAAATATGTATTTGAACTAACTGCCACATTCACCATTACTGATCACTCTGTTGTCCATAAAAACTCTTTTTTAAAAACATAAATGCATATTTATTTTATCTTTTCTATATAAAAAGATGGCATTTAATATAATGTTTGTCAACTATAGACACCAGAGACACTGTGAGAAGAGGGTGAGAAATGACAGAGGGTGGAAAATAGGGGGAAAATATACATATATACCTACATATATGAAACAAGAAATGGAAAATTATTTGTCGATGATAACATGTATCATTAAGCCACTATGAATTGTATTCTGGATCAGAAATCACATTTTGTATGCTGGGATGATGCTCAGTGAATGAATATAAAATAAATTAATAAAAATAAATAAAGTGGTTACTGCTTTCTTGTCCTGCTTACCCTGATTCTTTACCAGTTTCTACTGAGAGAACTTCCTTAATCAGTTATTTTTCACAGAAATTCTTGTCTTGCAGTTTGCTTCTAGAGAACTCACTTAAATCAAGAGCTTTACATGTGCCAGGCAGTATGTTCAGCACTGGAGCAAACCAGTGGGAGCTAATTAGGAGCCTTATCTACTATTACTGCTGCTGCTACTACTAATAATAAAAATGCTTACCATTAATTGAGCCTTGGTTATATATCTGGCACTTGGCTTGACTTATATCAGTTAATTGGAATACATTTATATAATACATACTGTTATTACCCTCCATTTATATGTAAGGTTCACCAAGTCAAAGACCTTGACTATCTCTAGAAGTTTACACAGTGTCATCATATAATAAATGCTCAAAAAATGGTATTTGAATGAGAGAATGAGCATCACAGGTAACACAACTGAGCTGGAAAGGTTGAGTTAGTGCATACACATTGTAAATACTGAAGCAGAAATTGGAACCCAGTTCTGCTAAGTCCAAAGCCCATGCTCTAACTGTGCTACCTGGTCACCTAAATTCACTTGTTCAATTCAAAATGACATTGGGAAGAAGACTCCACATGGAAGGTATGAAGAAAGGTTTTGTTCCCTTTCTCCGAATCACTATCCTAAAGTGAAAGCACTTATGAAAGGATTTCTTCATAGCTAACAACCTTTAAGATGGTGATCAGGAGCAAGTATGTTTATGAGAAAGTATATAAATTATTGATGGATATTCAAAAAAATCAAACATTGTGACAGTATAATAAGCAGAGAAAAACCTCCCCCATAATAAGAAAATATAGTGCAAACATATGTGCATACATGCCCACATATACCCAGAGTTAGGTATGTGGGGATGGGATGTTAGTGTCCATTAGTGTCTTTGTGCATCTTAGAAAAGATGCATCTTAGACACCTAGTGAAAAATCAAGCTGCACTGAATTATAGAGTTATCAGCATATCTTTGATGGGCATCAACTGAAAGTAAGTCAATAGCTGTTTAAAAATTCATTATAATCTGTTTTGGGTTATTCTGTCATTATTTTCATTTTAGTGTCAGCAAAAAAAAAAAATGATGGGACTTATTGGTATTCATTTGAAAAGCATACAGTTTTAATTTAAGGGGAAGCAGAGTTTATATTCCAGTTAAGTTACTAGATAATATTCTTTTAAAAAATTGAACATTATATGTAAAATGTAATTGGCTTCTTGTTTAATTACATAAAAAATGGACTAATGAAATGAAATGGCTATTTCATTTTATTAAACTATGCTTTTGTACTTAGTTTATCATTGAAATTGTCAGGAACCTGAGGGGAATTGGAATTCCACATTCAGTATACTAAGTAGGTTACCATGTTTCCTGTTTAATATGAATGCTTTTGAAGGCCTCTATAGATGGATCAAGTTTCAGTGAAAATGATAAGGTACTTCAACATAAAATTTCAGCAATGGATGGGGTCAGAGACAATAATGACACGTAGGAATAAAGCTTCAGTGCACCTTTACAAAAGGAAATCTTTGTAAACAAGGATTTTAAGTCTCTATAAAAGCCACAGTAAAAAAAAATACAGAAATAATAAATAATGGACCATTAAATGATTGGGGAAATGTTAAATTGCAGGCATCTGTACGGTTCCTTAAACATTCACAAAAGAAACAAATTAGGGGAGCCACTAATTGCAGAGGTTTGAGGATTTCCATATCAAAGTAAAACATTTAAAAAGCTTGAAAGAATTAGGATTAGACTGTCAGACCAGACAAGCTGGAAAAGAGGCACAAATCATCAAATAGAGAGAGGAGAACCTTGGAGAGAAGAGAGAATGATGGAAGAAAAATAGGAGCATGAGTGGTCAGAGAGCAGTAACCTTAGTTGAAAGAAGAGAAAGGCTTGGACCTTGTGAGAGCTGTGGGAAGTGAGTCCACATGAAGAGAAAGAACCAATTTTCTACTGAGTCAAGTAACAATGTGCACAGGACTTGGCCTTCAGAGTCACCAAGTCTCTGTAGAAAAAGGCAAAGAGAAAGTATGCCTTGAGCTTCACAGTTTGAGGTCAACCTGGGTCCTTGGTCACCGCTGAACATCGGCCCTTCCTGGGCAGCACAGCTCTCTCCGAAGTATGTGCAACCCAGGAGCCCAGCTCTCCTTTTGGATCCTGGCTTCACAGAGGGTAAATGCTGGCCACAGTTCACTGCTTGCTCCTGAGAGGTGGGAAATTGAGAATTCACTATTGATTCTCTTTCCCTGGAACTTCTCTGCCTCTTCTTTCGTTCTGTTCCCCCCCCTACACACACACACTGATAGAACTGCTTTGTTCTTTCGATTTCACCTCTTCTCTCTGTACTGATGTCTTTCAAATCCCTAGCTTCACACTGAATCTCCAAACCTGCATCTAAATTTACAGGATTTTGAAGTTAGTTCAAACACAGTATAATCAAAATCGAGCTTTTGTGTTCCCACTCAGAACAGCACTTCTGGGGCTTCTATTTCTTCCCTTTCACCTGTGTGTAGTCCAGGCCATACCTTCATCTTAAACCCCAATAGTCACCATCTTTGATCCAGCTTCCCAATCTCAGACCTGGGCTACAATAAATTCTTAAATAAGCTCTACTCTCACTCCTATTTTTCAAAAGGAACGAGAATAGCTGAATCCATTTTTCTAAGGGAATGATTTCATCAAGTATCCTCTGCTCAATAGTATTCTGGATTATCCAGGCCTCCAATCCTAATTTCATTACTACAACAAGGACATCCTCACCATGTCCCCAAATATCATTCCTCTGAACTGGATTTGCAGGGACACTGCCAAGAAAAAGCACTCTTCTCCATTTTTGTGTGAAATATCACTTGAGCAATCTGGTGAAGAACTCACAAACCCTTTCTTAAAACTCATTATAACTTTTTAAATGCATAAAATAAAGCACAAAGAATTATAAAAGATACCAATTATATTTAAAAATAGTTAAAATATTTTAAAATTCATGTAGAAATATATGAACACCTTTGTTAAAGGATTTAAATAGTAAGATCTATGAGCAGTCTAATAATTACCCTAATTTTAAATAAAAGATCTTAAATAATATTTCAGAAATATTAAGTAACTGATATAATGCAAAAATATTTGTAATTTCTACTGAAAACAGAAAGTTTGATATACTGTTAATATTATATTGTTTGGGGAGCCAGCAGATGGTATAGTGGGTATGTTGCTGGACTCCTATAGGGCCAATCATGGTTTGAGTCCTGGACCCAGTGGCTTAAAAATCACACTGGGACTGGGCACATGTGCGTGTGTGCTCAAGATCCTGGGAGGAGAACAGAGGAGAAGAAATTGTGGCGTGGCCATCCCCCCTGGGTGGTGATTTCTCACTTTCCCTCTCACTGTCTCTGTCTCTCTCTCTCTCTGGCAACAGCACATGCCCTAAGGCAAAAATCTCTAAAAAAAAAAATTATTTAGTAACTGTCATTCATAAATACTTCCATGATGCATTTTTGCATTTAAAGCACAGAAAAATATGTCATGATTTTCCCAACCACCTAATAAAATAAATATGAAATGTAAGATAGTATTTAATAAAAATAAAGATTAAATTTTTCCCATTCAAATTCCAAGATCCTCTGAATTTTATCTTGTTTTAATATTCCAGGGTCTAGTAATTGTTAAGTACACCTTGCTGGAGACCCTGCACACAACTTTCTCTCTAAACAGTACATTTTAATTTAGGTATATATTTATTTATTTTCACATATGTTGTGCTTGAAGCAATTTAGTTAAAATATTCAATGAGCAACTGATTAACATAGACTGAAACATGATATCATAGACAGAAAGTCTGTCTTTAAAGGACACATAGCCTACTGAGAGTAATAGATCTTTTAGCAAGTCACAGAACAATATGTGGTGTGTTGCATTCATGGTATAAGCTGGATTCTAAGTAGGAAGGAAAGAACCATAAACGTTGTTTGGTAAAGGTAAGGAAGATATTTCAAGGAATACATGATCTTAACAGAAGGTCGGCGTGGGAGGCTAAAGATACCGGCACAGTTCAAAGTGCTCAAAGAAAAAGATAGGAGATGAAGGTGCGATCTTGGTTTCAGGCATTTATTAAAGAATTAAGAATGCCAACTCAGGAGGCATCAATGGGTTTTAGGCAATCCATGTTTAACTTCCAGCCTTCGCTCATTCTGCTCTATCAGCTCAAAACACCATTTATCTTCCCCTTTGCGGAGTCATATATTGGTATTTTCTCACTTTAGACCAACACCTTTCTTCTCTGCGAAGTCTTCATTGACCACTCTAGCCCATCCGATTTTTATTTTTCTTGTTGTTCTGAATGATTTTAACATCTCATATTGTTACATCTTTCTAATACATATTAAAATGCTTTTGAAACAAAATGGCTATAAGTAACTTAATAAAAAATCTTTAAGATACTTATGGCTCGGTTTGAATAGAAAGATTACGGCTTGTCATGAGGTCAGAGTTCAAGAGAAGTTAAATTCAAACACTTACATGATGACTTCCAGGGTCATTAGCTGAAATTGCTAGAGGTGAAAACTATACTTCTCAATAGGCATTAAGAGAAAAAAAAAAAAGTGGACTCTCTTGAAAGTGTCTTGACAATGTTACATTTCCCAAGGAGAAATTTTGACATCTGTAAGACACATCATTGACAGATGCTCAGATGAAAAATCTCATAGATATAGAAGAGTAAGTAATCTTTTTAAAAGAACCCATTATGGATACTGCTTCTCCCTGAACATCCACTATTCTAGTAATTGGGAAGCATCAGCACAGTGATTCAGTCATAAACTTAAGTTTAAGACAAATACACTGAGGTAAAAAAATAATACTAATAAACTTAATGGATATATTGTAGTATATCTCTGTCAGTTTAATTCATTCAGAAAATGTTCCCCAAAAGGTATATTTATAATAAAGGTTTTAATGTTTTGTCTGATATACTTAATAAATATTTATTGAGCTAACAGATGGCATAGCAATTATGTTGCTGGACTCCCATGTGGCCGACGGTGGTTTGAGTTCCACACCGGTGGCTTGAAACTCACTCTGGGCACCTGTGCATGTATGCCCAAGATCCCAGGAAGCGAATGAAGGAGTAGGGACTGCTGTGTGGCATTCCTCCCAGATGGGGGGTGGGGGGTAGGGCACAGAAGGGTGATTGCTCACTTTCTCTCTCACTGTCTCTCTCTGTCTCTCTTTCTATCTCTTTCTCTCTCTCTCCAGCAAGCACATGTGCCCTAAGGCGAAAACCTCTAAAATAAATAAATAATTTGTTTATTAAAAGTTTCCAGTTGGGGGCCAGAAGTGGGGTGGTGGTTAAGGCACTGGACTCCCACAGAGTCAACGGTGGTTTTAAATCGTGGACCTGACGGCTTAAAAATCACATCAGATAGATGTACCTGTAAGCCCAAAAATCCAAGAGGAAAATGGAGGAGAAGGAATTACAGCGTGATCATCCTCCTTTGGAAGTGATTTCTCACTTTCCCACTTACTGTTTCTCTATCTCTCTCTGGCAAGCTCACGTGCCCTATGGCAAAAACCTAAAAATAAAAAGTTCCTACTTGGATTTTCTTTTCATTTTATATATTTTTGACAACTCTTTTAACTTGATTTTTTTTTGAAGAGGTTTTTTTGTTTGTTTGTTTGTTTTTTGCTATAGGGCACGTGCGCTCGCCAGACAGACAGAGAGAGACAAAGAGACAGAAAGTGAGAAATCATCCCCCGGGGGGATGGCCACACCGCAATCCCTTCTCCTCCATTCTCCTCTCGGGATCCTGGGCACGCACGCACACACGTCTGGTGTGAGTTTTAAGCCACTGGGTCCGGGATGTGAATCGTGATCGACTACATGGGAGTCCAGCAACATAGTCATTACACTAACTGCTGGTCCCAGCTTGATTTTTAATATACATAATTTGATTTATAAAATACATTTTGAAATTCATTCCAGAAATAAAAGTTTAATTTTCGATATTTTGCTTATTAGAAGTAGGAATCAGTATTAAAGATTGCTTAATGTGTAATCATGACTTGTAGCCAATTGGGTCATAAAGAAGGGATTGCCTGTATCTTATCTGATCTTCATTGAAATAAATAAGGTACATACTATGACTTTCCAGTTACAAATAAAGAGATTGCAACTCAGGGAGACTAAGCAGCTTTTTTCTTTGCTGAGAACCATGGCTTAAGAACATAAAGTAGGGGAGAAAATCATAGGAAAGGACTCTGTAGAGGGAATGCCTATGGCAATGCCCACTCAATAAGTAGCCAAAGGAAGTGATAAGCAAACTCTAACAAAAACGTAATACATTAATGACGGGGGCTGGTCCTATAGTGCAGTGGTTACCCACTATGCACTAGGAACTAGATCCCATGTGGCCAACTGAGTTTCAAATTCCAATCCTGGTGGCTTAAAAAATATGCCAGGTAGCTGTCAAAAATGGCGGTGGCAGCTGGACTCTAAGTGTCTCGGCTGCTAAGCCGGTCCTGTCCACAGCTGGGGTGGCCTGTGTCGAGTGGCGCTCATGGCGAGGAGGGCTCAACTCGCATGTGGAAGACCCTCACTTACTTCGTCACGCTCCCGGAGATGGGAGTGAGCATGCTGAATGTCTTCCTGAAGTCGTACCACAAGGCGCATAGGAGACCTGAGTTCTTCGCCTATCCCCATCTCCGCATCAGGTCGAAGCCCTTCCTCTAGGGAGATGATAACTATACTCTATCCCATAACCCTCATGTGAATCCACTTCCAACTGGCTATGAAGATGAATAAGGAGCACATGGACCACTACCCAGGCACTGGAGACCACACAACACTGGTTTGGACCATTACTCTGCACATGGGCCAGAAAAGTGTACGAGACCTTAAACTCACCTTCTTCACTTGTAGCAAATTATGACAAGCATGCTGATCTCCCATCCTTTGGTTGCAGCAAGAGATGTCTTAAATAAATAACATAAACTGAGCTTGGTCATGAGCTGAGACTTGAAAAAAAAATATGCCAGGTACATATCTATCAGAAAGGAGAAATAGAGAAAAAGGGGTTGTGATTTGACCACCCTATTGAAGGATACTGTCTCTTTCTCTTTCTCTGTCTTTCTGTCTAGTGAGTGCACATGCCTCCTGGCAGTTAGAAAATAAATAAATATAAATATAAACATTGATGACAGGCCCATCACTGTTTTCAACCTCAGCCATCTTAAATACTCAGAACACAAGCATTTAGGCCAATCGTCATGATTTGCTTTCCTGGGATATATCAACATTAGCTATCTCAAAGTAAAATGTGGTAGACTACAGGTTCTGGGCACATCTGGCTCCAAGAGGAAGTGGGAAGAAGCAGCAAGCCATAAGTAAAACATTGTTATCTTTTACTTTATTTTATTTTATTTCTCACTGCTAATTTTTTAAAGACACCAGTAGTAATGCTATGAAGAGTGGAAAAAAGTACATCAATGAAATGTCTTTTCAAGGATTCCATTTCAGCACCTCCCACCCTAACCATAATGCTTTATAAAGAGCTAACATGACTTATAGTAGAAATAGATGAAAAACTAATTATTTGATTTGATTACCTAACAAACTCTTTTCATCGTCTACAATAGATTCAAAGTGAGGTGTCAAATAGGCTCAAATCTGAAGTGCATGACATATTACAAATAGCCAGGGTAGGGACCAGCAGTTAGTGTAATGGCTATGTCGCTGGACTCCCACGTAGTCAACCGCAGTTCAAGTCCTGGACCCGGTGGCTTAAACTCACGCCGGGCGCGTGTGCGTGCATGCCCAAGATCCCGAGAGGAGAATGGAGGAGAAGGTATTGTGGCATGGCCATCCTCCCTGGGAGGTGATTTCTCACTTTCCGTCTGTCTCTGTCTGTCTGGCAAGTGCACACACCCATTAGCAAAAACCTCTTCAAAAACAAAACAAAACAAAACAAAACAAATAGCCAGGGTCTACCAGTCATTTGGTAAGCATCAGACATGGATGCCATTGGTGAGTTCACTGCTGTGAGCAGGGGTCATCATAACAGGCATTTGACTATGCTCCCCAGAGCACCAAGCAATGCTTTGACATCCAGTCCAGTGAAAACTCACAACAACCTGGTGAGCTCTATGTACTTAATTACTGCTGTTACTATCTTACTCATTTGCAAATCTGTAAGATGGGTTTCACAAATGTAAGTAATGTGTTCAAGGTCTTAGAACTAGAAGTTGAGGGAGTCAACAGATGGCATGGTAGTTAAGGCACTGGACTCCCACATGGCTGACCGTGATTTAAGCAGCTTGAAAATCATGAAGGGGGTGAGGGAGAAGGAGGGGGGAAAAATTACACCAGATGTGTGTGTGTGTGCATGCCCAAAATCCTAATAGGAGAATGGAAGAGAAAGAGAAAGGAGGTCATTATGTCCATCTCCTCTGGAGGGGAAGGGGTGAGTATTTCTCACTTTCCCTCTCTATGTTGGTTTCTTTCCAATGAATGCATGCACCCTATGACAAAAATCTTAAACAACAACAACAACAACAAAAAAAAAAACCTCAAAAACTATTATACAAGTTGGTACCATCAGAATTTAAACCACTCTTTGTCATCTTTAAACCAAGTATTCTTTCTCTGGAGCTTATCAAAGTCTGATTCAAAAACCATCTGCAAAAAATCTCTAGGGATGACCCTTTAAAATGTAAGTCCTGAAGCCCTACTTGAAATAGTCTGAATCTGTAGGCCAATTGGTTGTTTATCTGCCTCTTCACTAAATTCCCCAGGTAACTGTATGCATGCTAGTTTAAGAATTACTGCTCTAGATTTCCATATGGTGCCTCATAGTTCATAAATCATTGTGAAGACGTTTATTTTAATAGTATATAAGACTATAACTCTGTATCAAAGTATAACCTTGAGCATTAACCTAGTTAGTAAAAGTATAGAATCTGGCAAAAAAAACTGACTTTGTCACTTGCCAATTGTTAAGCTTGGGTGAATTATGTTCTCTCTCCGTTGCCTTAGTTTTCTTATCAGTATAATGAAGTCTTTATAAGGTGTGGCAGCTGCAAGAACACATCTACAGACTTCCAACTATGGGGAGCATAACTGATCAATATATTAAGTGCCCTGGCAGCTATGCTCTGAAATCAGCATTCACACAACACCTCATCTCACGTGAACTTTCCCCACTAATGCAGGCCCATTTCTGGAAGACACGAGATATGCTAGTGTCTAATTATTTTTTTAAGGTTTTTGCCATAAGGCAATGAGCTCAGGGAGAGGAGAGAAACAGAGAGACATTGAGAGGGAAAGTAAGAAATCACCCCCTAGGTGACATGGATACATTACAATCCCTTCTCCTCCATTCTCCTCCTGGAATTTTGGGCAAGTGCACACATGTACCCAGCATGAGTTTCAAGTCCAGGACTAGAACTGTGGTCGGCCATATAGCAGTACGACACTCTAGCCACTATACCACCTGCTGGTCTCAATTTTGACTCAAGAACTCCATGACCATCTTGACTAAGCATCCTCAGACTGATGGCATCTAGGACACTTCCATCTGAACTTCCTTCCCTCTCTTTTTCATTTGTGAAACTGGCATTATAACCTGACAGCCTCTCCCAGCTCACCATTTTATCTCACAATCATTTCCCCTAACAAAAATGCTTACATGTTTAGTCCTATTTTGACATCTATTTCTGGGAGGACCTAGACTAAGACATAGGATTAAGTGGGGGTAAATCATAAAATGTATTTTGAACCATACCTTGTATATAGTAAGTATTCAATAAGTGTTTGACATAGTACCATCATTGCTCTTACTTTTTTTACTACTACTGCCACCACCATAATTATTATAGAATATAGATTTTTTTCTCACCAGACATGCTAAGTAACTTATTATAATATTATTAATCCAGTTCTATGTAACTCAATATGCATCGAAAGACTTCATAGATATCCTTAAATTAAGAATAGACACACAGACATGATTCCTCCTTGCACAACTATTTTAGAATAAAAATTAATGACAAACTCTAACGCGCAATGCAAAATGTCAATAAGCATTGACATCTGTTTCCCTACCATCCCTGAGGACAAAGTCATACACACCTTCACAGTACCAGCATCTTTCACAGTACCTGGATTGTGGTGTATATTCCTCACAATTTGTTAAACTTAGCTGTTAGATTGTGCATCTTAATCTAAGACTTGCAACATAAGATGTAAAAGAATATATTATTTGTTAAGTGATTTGTTTTCTATGGCAAATCTTAAAGCACTTTAAAAATAAACAGGGCCAGCTGGTAGCATGGTTTTTAAGGCAGCAGAATCTCACACGGCCAACTCTGCAGTTCAAGTTCCAGACCCGGTGACTGGAAAAATACACTGGATACATTTGAATGTATGCCCAAAGTCCTGAGAACAGAATGGAGGAATGGAGGAGAAGAAATTATGGAGTGGTCATCTTCCCTCGGTGGGGAAGGTACCTTCTCATTTTCTCTTTCTCCCTGGTAAGTACATGTACCTTATAGAAAAAATAAAATGAAATAAACACTTTCATGGAGTAAGTGCAACCAAGTCAATTCTCAAGATTATGGAAATTATAATGATGTCTCTACAAGAAAACCTATAGGCCCACCCAGATTTATAGCTCATTAAGTTGAGAAAAGATATATAAAATAAAGATATTTTTCAAAAGATAAGGAAATATCTTTACTCACAGACTGTGATATATATGAAATTTGAATACTTGTATCTCAAATAAAGCAGCCAGAGACATATAGAATCAGAGATCTTTCTAAAAAATAAAACAAGCAAAGAAACTGAAAAGTAATCCCCAAATTTCCAGGTTTCAGACCAAGTATATCACCCCTGGTAATTTATGATGATTCAAAATGAAATAAAGGGCCCGCAGGTGGCACAGTGGTTGAGGCACAGTTCCCAAACCTGGAAGCTTGCTGTATCACTTTCTCTTTCTCTCTCTCTCTGGTGAGACACATGCCCTGTAGAAAATTTTAAAGATAATAATAATAATGATAAATAAGATTAAATAAATAATTCTTTTAAAAAAATGAAATAACAAACATCAAGTGATACCAGCGATTTAAATCCTATATCATATAAAAATTATAGCAACCCCTATAATTACCTATTTTTCTTTTTTTTTAAGAATTATTTATTTATTTATTTCCATTTGTTATTGTTATTTTTTTTCTTTATTTGATGAGAGAGAGAGAGAGAGAGAAAGGGAAAGTGAGAAAGCAAGCCACCAGATCCAGGACTCGAACCCTGATTGGCCATGTGGGAATCCAGCGGCCTTATCCACCACACCACCTGCTGGCCCCTAATCCCCTATTTTTCAAAGACATAGCCTTGTTGAAACAATATTTCTATATGTCTAAAAATTGTTATATCTTGTACTTTAAGCTTTGAAGAAATGGGCAAAAGCTTACAAAGTGTTTTGACGTGTTGTCATGTCAGATCATCAGAATATTAACCACAAAATACTATAATTTGAGATCATAGCCCTATGTTTGCAACATCAACAATTATGTATATTTTTTAATTAAAATAGAAATGCTTTATTCATGACTCATTTGTTTTATATCTGAGGAGGGTGAAATGGCACATGTGCATCATGAAAGTATTTTGGATAGGTGCAGTGAACGACCTACAGTATATCTGTGCCATGCAGAAAAACAAAAAAGAAAATCTCAAAGTCTCTAAGTCCTAAAGTGGATATTTGGAGTGTACAAATCATATCGAGGCCCTTCCTCTCTATATAAACCAAGTAATGGAGAAAAAGAAGCTGTGACAGGAGAAATTAGCAAACATAAAATAGGAAGACAGGAGGAGGAATGGGAAGAGAGAACATTAAGCAGTTGGTAAGTAAAAGTTTCATTCTGAGATGCTTTCAGACAGTTAAAGATAGCTGTACCAACTATTCTGTGGCATACTTAGAATAAAATGTTAACGCATTGGTTTCATTGTTATCTTTCTTTTTCTTCTTATGGCAAAGATGTTGAGAACTAATTTTAGGTCCTCAGATTTTCTCAAGTGCAAAACAGTCACCCTGGCATTTGCAGCAGGAAATTTACTTTAATCTCTGGTTGCTTTCTTGGTCCCAGAAAATTTTCCTATGATGTAGCTACTACAGCAACCATCACATATGACTCCTTGCTGAGGCCTACTTCACACCATCCTGCAAACTCCTCTGTAATCATAGAGACTCAATCTTTTGAGAAACAATTTTGTCTCCAAGCTTCTCACCTCCATGCCTCTGTTGGCAGCTGAATAGTGGCGGTGTATGTGAGATGCTTCTGGGATGGTGCATTTCTGGTGATCTCCTAGGGATTCTGGCTGTGACACTCAACTCTGAATCCTGAGGAAACTAGCTGATAGTGAGAAGTATGGAAGAGGAGGGAGAAGCAGCCATAACTCTAGAAATGCCTACCTTCTTTCCTTCAACAAATGATCTGCTTGTAATTCTTAATGATGTTTTCCTTATCTTCAAAGATTTTGACATAAAATGTATCTTATATACTTTTAAATTTGAAGGCAATCTTTTTCATTTGAAATCAGCTCCTTATTTTTTTTTCTTTAATAAATAACAAAATAGAACAGGTAGTAATTACTGAAAAAAAAGAGGCATGGTCTGTCTTTTGTATATGCCATTCAATTTTACTGAAGAATAGCATTTACCATACATGTCAGTACTAAAATCAGTGACTACAAAAACTCAGCATATCCACCTTCTCCCCTGGATTCAAGAGAATTGTTGGAGTTGTAGAAAACCAGCCGTTGAGCTTTCCTTCTTATTTAAAATAGGCTTCAAAGACTCAGTGTGAAGTAGAAAAAATTTCTTTTCATAGCTTTTCATCGTTTCAATTTTTGTTTTGTTTTTAGAGAGAGATTTTTGCTATAGGGCACATGCGCTCACAGGATAGACAGAGAGACAGAAAGTGAGAAATCACCCCCCGCAGAGGGGATGACCACACTGCAGTCCCTCCTCCATTCTTCTCTCAGAATCCTGGGCAGGAAAGTATACGTGCCTGGTGTGAACTTTAAGCTGCTGGGTTTGGGATTCAAAACTATGTGAGAATCCAGCGATATAACCACTACACCATCTACTGGTCCCTCCACCCTTTTTTTAATATCGCCTACATAGTGGCTAGTTCTTGTGTTGCCTTCCTAAAATTAACTCTCTTACGTTCACAGGACCTCCAGCTTCCTGGAGCATCCATTCCCTCCCCAGTAGTTGTCCATGCTCTTTGTAAGAGTCGAGCCCACTTCCCGGTTTCAGATCTCGGTTTAGCCAATAGCAGTCTAGCTCAATTCAGCACAATCAGTGTGAACCTTCTCATTTCAATTACAATTTTTAAGAAAAACATTCTATTTTCTGGAGTTTGTCTGAGGAAAGATTTATGATCCTGACATGTCATAAGAATAATATGCTCAAGAATTAAGCCAACAGAAAGCCATACAAGCCATGAAAAGGGAGAAGACAGAATCCTGGCTGCCTGACTTGCAAAACTGAATCTTGCCATTTCCAAGGCCATATTATCCCCAGGTCTATAAATACAGTTCCTTTTTAGCTTAAGAAAAATATTGTTAAATTTCTGTGATCATAACAAAAGGGTACTTATGGATACAACTTAAGACCTATTGATTTAACTCTCCCAGATAATTAAAATTTTTATTTGCCCTTCATTTGATCAAGAACATATATTTCCGTGACCTACAAAGATATGGTCTTCAGAAAACCAGTCTCTAGGATTCTTTTCTCTTTTCCATCAAGGGATTTTAGTTCCCTGTTCTTGCTTTTATCTGTAGGTTATGATCAAAATTAAATAACTGACTAAAAATACGTGGGTGTTGCATTTTATTAGTTATGTTTGTTAAAGGCAGTATGCACACACTGGGCATGGTTGCATGTAGCTATAATCTTAGCTAGTTGGGAGGCTGGGGCATGATAATCACTATGGCCAGATCCTGTAAAAATACCTACCCATGTCTCTCTCTTTCTCTCATAAAGAAAAAGGAAAGGGGAAAATAGTACATAATATGGGGACATTAGGCATAATAACAGGATCAGTTAAGAAGCAACTTTTGACCAAGGGGACTGACAGTAAGAAGAAAGTCTTCCAAATTGTCCATAGTATGCTTATAACGTGATAATTCCAGCTAAAATGGAGTAAGCTTATTCCATGCTATCTGTTCCAATGATCACAACTATAAGCACAGGACAACATACATAAGACAACCGTCTGAGTACAATGAAAGTGAGTAATGTAAATGGGAACATGATCAATATGGTAAGGATATTCCTCCTTTTTTCTCCTATATCTCCCAGTTTCAATTCCACAAAGCCTTGAATACCAAGACTACATAGGAGGTGTAAACAGACAACACTACAAAAGCAGTCCTCTCTCTTCCTTCTCTTTGTTGCCAGAAAACCAGTAACTGGGGCCCCCAGGGGATGAATAGTGTAGAGGGAATATAGCCCTCTGTATCACAGGTGCCACATCCACCAGTTCAACTAATCATGAATTCAAGGAACTACAGACTGAAAATGTTACTTTGTTGCTGCCGGGTACTATGTACTTACAGCCTGTGATTGTGTCTCTACTAAACATGTACAAAATTTCTTTTTGTCTTTATTTTCCCTAAATAATACAGTACAACAACTATTTACATAGCATTTACATTATATTAGCTATTATAAATAGTCTAGAGATGATTTAAAGTATACAAGAAGATATGGGTAGGTTATATGCAAATACTACACCATTTTATATGAGGGACTTGCACACATTGGAACTGTGGTGTCCACAGGGGTCCTATAACCAATTCCCCATGGAAACTGAAGTACAGCTGTACTTAGTTTAATTTTTGTTTTTATTCTCCTTGTCTAAGCCCAGGCAAGCCTCAGTCATGAGGCTTCACTGCTATGCAGATTTTTTAGATAATTTGAGAGGATATATTTCACTATTACCAGAGGAACTAGAAAAAGAGCCCTCTTGATATGAAGCGTTTCTTCCTTCTCTCTTGTTCTTTTTGACCAAGTGAGACCCAATCATAGAAGTGGCCTACATAAATACAAGATAAAGTAGACTTTAGGAAAAGAAAAATTACCAGGTCAAAGAGAGAAAAACAAAAAACAAACAAACAAAAGAAAAAAACAAGTGCTTTTTCCTGCTCATTACTCTCCCTTCAACATGACACTCCCGACACTAGTTGTGTGGAGGTGTCCTCTCCACCCAACCCTCATAGCTCCACAAAACCCCACTTCAGAGGCCCCACTTCAGAGGCCAACCTATTGCAAGCAATAGGTTGTCACCTACACTTATGATCTGGCTACAAATCAGGATTTCCAAGACCTAGTTTTTGGATCCACTTAATTGAGTAGAACAGCTCACAGCACTCAGGGAAGCACTCTGCTTCTGTTTGCCACTTTAATTAACAAATGAAAGATACAGATAAACAGCCAGGTGAAGAGACAGATAGGGCAAGGCAACTGGGATGGAGTTGTTTCCTGAGGCACCCTTCAGGAACCTCCATGTACTCAACTATATGGAAGCTTTATAAAACCAATCATTTTGGAGTTCTTAGGAAGGCTTCATTATATAAACACGACCAATAAAATCATTAACCCTTGATAGGCAACTCAAACTTCAATAACTTGGTACTACCCTCAGGTTAGAAAGTCCTAACTCTCCCTAATCAGGCCATGGTCTTTCCTTTGACCAGCCCCCATCCTCAAGCTATCTAGGGGCTCTCAGCTGCCAGTCATCTCATTAGCATATACAAAACTACTTGTGATTCCAAGGGTTTAGAAGCTGTGTGTCAGAAAACTGGGAGGAGGACCAAATATATGTTTTATAATATCATGCCAGAGATTAAAGAGGGACACTACAAAATGATTTTTAAAATGACTGATTCATCAGAAAGATAGAAAAATCCAAAGTACATCTGTTCATATAATGCATATGCAAAATACATGAAGCAAAAACAGATTTAGTAGAAAAAAGAAACAGAAAAATCCACAGTTCTACATGGAGACTTAGACCTTGTCTCTCAGTAATCAAAAGACTAAGTAGAACAAAAATCAACCAGGATCTAAAGTCCTGAACAATGCTATCAATCAACTTGACCTAAATAACAGAAAGTACTCCACTCGACAAGAGCACATACTTGTTGTTTTTAGGTGCACATGAAACATTCAATGAGATAGATAGACCATATGCTGAATCATAAAAACTTTAAAACATTTTCACTTTAAAAATGCAAGGTATTATCCTCTGATCGCAACAAAATAGGACCAAGAATCAATAAGAGAAATATATCTGGAAAATTCCCAAATATTTGAAAGTTAAACAACACACTTGTTACTAATCTATCAAAAAGAAAGTCTCAAGGGAAGCTAGAAAATATTCTGAACTGAATGAAAATAAACATGCAACATATCAAAATATATAGGGGAAATATATGGGGGGAAATGCATTAAAGGAACTATCATAATATTTAAAGTTTATACTAGAAATAAGGAACATTCTCAAATATATCATCTAAGTTTCTACCCTAAGAAACTAGAAAAAAAAAATAGAGCATATGGAATTTAAAGCAAACAGGAGGAAGTAAATAATAAAAATAAAATAGAAATAGAAAACAATCTGTCAACTTAAACATTTAAAAAATAGGAAAATAAAAACATTGAAAATATCAGCAGTGATGGTACAGCAGTAAGGCAAGGCTCTGTAATGCTTGACCCACATGGAAACAGCACAGATTCACATGCTGAGGCCTCCCTGTACATTCTAGGTGGCGCATATGTGCCCATGATCTAGACTGGATAAGGTGAGGGGCGGATCTTGGTGTCAGGACTCTGTTGAGAGTCTGTCTATATCTCTTTCTCTCTGTAGCTGTCTCTCTGTCCCTCTCACTCATGGAGGAAATAAAGGGATCGACTTAAAAAATAAGTCAATGGAGGGACCAGGGTAATAACTATGTCATTAGCGTAATGGCTATGTTGCTGGACTCCCATGTAGTCAACCACGGTTCGTGTGCCAGACCCAGTGGCTTAAACTCATGCCAGGCACGTGTGCGTGTGTGCCCACGATCCTGAGAGGAGAATGGAGGAGAAGGGATTGTGGTGTGGCTATCCCCCCTGGGGGGGGGTGATTTCTCGTTTTCTATCTCTCTGTCTCTCTCTGCCTGGCAGGCAAGCGCACGTGCCCTATAGCAAAAACCTCTCCAAAAAATAAATAAAATAAAAAAAATAAGTCAATGGATAAACTGCAGTGTATCCTTACAATGGAATAGCCCTAAGAAATAAAAAGGAATAAATTTCTAATACAATCAACAATGTAGATAAGTCTTAGACACATTATGTAAGTGAAAGTAGCTAGGCTTGCAAGGTTAAATACTGTAGCTCTATGCTTCCATTTATATGAAATCCTGAAACTGCACTACTATTTTAGAGATCTGTAGTTGCTAAGTGTTAGGTAACGGGAGGTAGGATCTGACTACAGAGGAGCAGCTCATAGTGCTTTAGGATGATGGAACCATTCTATATCCCAGTTGTGTTAGTAAAGTCAAAATTCACAAGACGGTACACCAAAAGGGGCGGGGTATTTATACTTTATGTCATTTTTTAAAAATAGAAGTCGGCAGGTGGTGTGGTGGTTAAGGTCCTAGACTTCTCACATGGCCAACCACATTTCAAGTCCTGGACCTGACAACTTGCTTTCTCACTTTCCCTTTCTGTCTCTCTCTCTCTCTCTGTCTCTCTCTGGTCAAATTAAAATAAAAATAATAATAACAAAATAAATAAATAGTAATTCTTTAAAAACAAAATTCTTTTAAATCTGGTTGATGATACCGGTCCTGACATGATCTTGCTAAGTGGTCTTGGATAGGCTATTTCTGTTAGAGATTCAGTTTTTTAGATGTAATATGGGGGTTTGGTATAAGTTCTTTTCCAAGTTTAGCAGTCAATGGTTGAAATTATACCATGTAAATGCATTTCTATCTAAGAAATAAGCTTAGCCTTTATTCTATAAAAGGAAGTTTGAGATTTTTTTTTTTCACAGTCAGGATCCTGATCAACCCAATGGAGCATTGTCATCAATTTCTACCTATCTACAATGACTGAACTAACCAGATAACTCAACACTTTAAGGTTGTGAAAACTACCAAGAATACAAAGTATTATATAGTTGCAAATTGTTATTTCTGTCCTATACCAAACTTTCCAAAAAGAAATAAAACACTTCAGAGCCAAAAATGTAATGAGTCTTCCACCCCAAGGAGCAGTATAGTATCAGTGGATATACAGCAACACTGAACAAATGACACCAACTTCACATGCAGAACTCTGCTCCACATCCTGTCATGTATATTGCAGATAAAACACAGGATATTACTGACATTATCATATAATGTATTGCAATACTGTCATTTTTTTTTTTTAGTTTGTTCTTAAGTGTAGTTTCTTAAAGGTAGTTTCCACATTTTTTTATTTCATTTTCTTTTATACATTCAATCACATTATTTAGCTTACAAAATGAATATTTCAACAGGTGAACATTTCTCCCCACTGTCATTTTTAATTTAGCAGTCAATGGTTGAAATTATACCATGTAAATGCATTTCTATCTAAGAAATAAGCTTAGCCTTTATTCTATAAAAGGAAGTTTGAGATTTTTTTTTTTCACAGTCAGGATCCTGATCAACCCAATGGAGCATTGTCATCAATTTCTACCTATCTACAATGACTGAACTAACCAGATAACTCAACACTTTAAGGTTGTGAAAACTACCAAGAATACAAAGTATTATATAGTTGCAAATTGTTATTTCTGTCCTATACCAAACTTTCCAAAAAGAAATAAAACACTTCAGAGCCAAAAATGTAATGAGTCTTCCACCCCAAGGAGCAGTATAGTATCAGTGGATATACAGCAACACTGAACAAATGACACCAACTTCACATGCAGAACTCTGCTCCACATCCTGTCATGTATATTGCAGATAAAACACAGGATATTACTGACATTATCATATAATGTATTGCAATACTGTCATTTTTTTTTTTTTAGTTTGTTCTTAAGTGTAGTTTCTTAAAGGTAGTTTCCACATTTTTTTATTTCATTTTCTTTTATACATTCAATCACATTATTTAGCTTACAAAATGAATATTTCAACAGGTGAACATTTCTCCCCACTGTCATTTTTAATTACACAGACTATAAAATATAGTCTCCATAGGGAACAAAATCTCTCCTTGCAGGAAATCAGGACCTAGTGGTCAAAAAGGAAGGTGTCTAGACCTCTGCCAGAACTAGAACTTTAGAAGAAAGGTGCAAATTTATTGAAAAATTAGGATCATGGTAATTCCATTTTTAATTATTTACCCTAATATTAAAACAAAACAGGGACCCTCTAAAACAGCCTGGACTCCAGTTTCCCCCTTTCTTTGAAAGAAGAAATGGAAATTCCCCAAAACTTCAAGGTAACAGAGCTAGGTTAAATGAGTGGTAAGATCATTGCAATTCCTAGCTATTATGGGAAGTTGAAATAGCAATAAATTAAGCATTGTAGGCCATAAGGTTCCAAAACTTCCACTAAAGGAAAAAATGTTTTAATTCAAATTCTTCAGGTTTTTGCAGGATATGGAATGCATAAATGGGAATTCATGATGGAGAACACAGAAATTCCAGAGGAACTGACATTCTAAGTCCTAATAATTTCCCCTACAAAGATAGAAATTGATTACCTGAGACCCCACCAATCAAGAGAACCCACAAGAGGATCATGTCCTATTTAATCAATCATTGAGCTAATCACCTACCTGAGGCCCAGTCCCTTAATTCTGTCTTTAACAAGTACACCTGTAGGACTCCATGGAGACTGGGTTTTTCAGCATAGTTGCCCACTCTCTCTGTGCATAGCAGCAAAGATGTACTTTAATAATAACCTTGGGATTGCACATTTGGTTTGTGATACTGTGCAGGTAAACCTAGTGTGAATACAGTAATAATACCGATCATATACAAAAATATTCCTTGCATCATTATTTATAATAATGAGAGGTTATAAGTAATGTAAATCTCCACCATTAAAGGATCAGTGAAATAACTCATAGTATAATCATGTGATATAATACTAGATAAATAAACTTATAAACATCAAAATTGATAGCCCTTTAAGAATTATTGTGGAGAGACAAAAATTGTATTATAGGATGACATTCTTTTTTAAAAGCATAGCTATCTGTTAGGATTGTCTTGAAGAATGCAGACCAAATTCATAATAGGAATTCAATCTTAAAAGAAGGAAAAGGTACTGGGTTGAAGGCAAAAGAGGCTTTAAAGGAAAATATATTCACGAATTATTTGTGTAATTAGAAATTACTTTTTAAACAGAGTTTCTAGTAAAGTATATCAAATGGATCTATTTCACCAGGAAATTTTCCCAGGGCCACTTAGATCCTAAAGGCATGTCACCTAGAGAACAAAGTCAGAAGATGGAATGCCCCCACTAGTCAAGAAAGGCTTTCCTCATAGTTTTAAGAATTTTTTTCTGGGAGCCACATTTTAGGAATTCAGAGTCTGTTCTATAATATACTTACAAAACGATATAGTCCTGAAATGATATCTAATATTAAATTTTCAGGTCTTTAAAGCTGATCCTCATATCATTACTTAATTTTACTCCTACTACCACTGCCCTTACTCCTAACCCACACAATTCTCCATCCAGTATTCTTGAACCAGAGTGACACGTATTTCATTTTAAATTTGAGTGAATTAAAACTAATTTTGTTTTGAGACTCCTGTGACAGTCTTTGGAATAATTAGAAGGACCCTGCAGTGTCACAAAAGCAGAGTTGGGAAAGCATTAGCTTGTATCGTTGCCATGGGGATCCGTATCCTATACCAATCCAGCCCTAAGAGAGTAGAAGAAAGGGGAGCATTCTCCAAAGGCCTATAATAGGGCAAGGCAAATAGTGCCAGAGGTCTAGAGCATTGCCTTCCCCTATCTGTCCAGGAAACATGACACGTGAGAAATAAAGAGCATTTGCCCTGGTAACTGGGCTGCAGCAAATCCATCCCACTCAGATCCATTTGCTGAATTAAGTGCAGAAGAAGGAGGGGCATTAAGGGCTTCCTTCAGTGGATGTCCAGACCCTTTCACTGCCCCTGTGATTAGAATGCAGAGGTCCTGGAGCTCTGCTTTCCTCTCTGCCTTTAAGAGCACCAGCTCTTCCACTAAGGTGTATTATGTTTCCCCATTTTAATTTTAGCATCTACATTCCAGCAATTTGCATTTAAATGTGTTGTCAGAGAACTTCCAGAAATCTTTAATAGGAAGACCGATTTGCATTTTAATATGCTGTTAAAGTATTTCAAAATGCCTTTTCTTTTTTTTTTTTTTTTTTTTTTTTTTTTTTTTTTTTTTTTTTAGTGTGAATGCATATTACTAGAGGAATGGCCACTGTTAAAGAAATTATAATTACCTGGGTAGAGTTTAAACAGAGCTGGCTTTCAGAAACACTGTAGCTATGTTAAATTTTGTTAAAAGTTCCTTGTAAAACAGAAAAGTATAAAAGAAAAAGGAAACCTTCTGATTCAGAGGGCTTTACAGGGAGAATTGATACCTTCAGTATAGATATCCAAGTAGAGAAGCATGTGTACACAAGGGTTGGGGTAGGTTAGTTATAAGAAAGGAAGAAAATCTGAAGGAAAAAAGAGGCAAGTAGAATTATCTTTGTCATCTTTTGTCAGCACTCCACTCCACCCTTTTTTATCTGCTGAAATTTGAAGGCTGAATTCAGAGTATGTAAAGTATGTACAGTGAATGTAAATGGCCACAGTGCTCATTTATTATGGTCAAAACACCAATCATGAGTCTGGATGAACCCTTCAGTCTTTATAGATAATAGAGAAATACTGATCATGTCATACTTTTCAATTTAGAGTAATAAAATAGTCTGTATCTTATTCCCTCTGCTTCCACATGCTCAAAGATTTGGGTTACCCTACCTTAGCATGACAGTTTAAACCCTCATCTACTTTTTCCCCATCCATCGCCTCTCTCCATGGAAACCTTGAACCTAGCCAAGCTACCTTATTCTACACACTCTTGCTCACTGAAGACTTCCTTTCATGATTACCATGCTCTCTGAGCTGTGCTGAAGAAGAAGAAGAGAAAGATAGAGAAAAAGCAAAAAAGGAAAAGGAGGATGGAAAGGAAAAGAAGAGCAAAGAAGGTGAGTCGAGTAAGGGAAATGCTGTGAGAGGCAATTCACGTGGGAAGATTCCTCATTCGAACTAGAGACCTCTCAAGTTTTTTGAGAACAAGCTTATCAATGATCTGGGCTGACTGAAGGCTGAAGGTGGGTTCTGGTGCTGTCTGTCTCTCTCTCTCTTAGAAAAAATAAATACAAATTTTTTTAAGACAAAAAAGGAGAAAAAGAAGAAATAATTCTATCTTTTGAAAATATCTTAACCGTCTCACAGGGCCAGCAGTTAGCGTAATGGCTATGTCGCTGGACTCCCACGTAGTCGACCGCGATTCGAGTCCTGGACCCAGTGGCTTAAACTTATGCTGGGCATGTGTGCGTGTGTGCCCAAGATCCCAAGAGGAGAATGGAGAAGGGATTGCGGCATGGCCATCCCCCCTGGGGGGTGATTTCTTGCTGTCTCTCTGTCTCTGTTTGTCTGGTGAGCGCACATGCCCTGTAGTAAAAACCTCTCCAAAAAAAAAAAATCTTAACTGTCTCCTTAACATGATCACATGCTTGGTCTTTTTTTCCTATTTTTTAATTGTGATAAAATTTACAATATTAATTATTTTTTTATAGAGTTTTGTTATAGAGCATATGTGCTCATCAGAGACACAGTGAGAGAGAAAGTGAGAAGCCATCCACCAGGGAAAATGGTCACACCATGGTCACTCTCCTCCATTGTTCTCTCCTGGGATTTTGGGCATGCATGCACATGTGCCTGGCATGAGTTCCAAGCTGCTATGTCCAGAACTTGAACTGTGGTCGACCATGTGGGAATCCAACACCTTAACCACTACGCCACCTGCTGGCCACTATCATCTTAATTACTTTAAGTGTATAATTCTGTGAGATTAAATATATTCATAATGGTATGCAAGCATCACTACTACCAATTTCTACAACTTTATTGTTTTCAGAGACATTTTTGCTACAGGGTGTATATACTCACTGGAGACACACAGAGAGACAGAGAGACTGAAAGTGAGAAATTAGCCCCTGAGGTGATGACTACACCTCAATCCCTTCTCCTCCATTCCTCTCTTGGATATCCATGCACTCACACCCAGCTTGAGTTTCAAGCCTCCAGGTCCAGGACTCAAACCATGGTCAGCCATGTGGGAGTCCAGTAACATAACCATTATACCATCTGCTAGTCCCAATTTCTATAACTTTTTACCTTGTAAAACTAAAACTGTACACATTTAAATAATAATTCCCCATTTTGTCCCCTGCCTCAATTCTTGTCACTGTCTCTAGGATTATGACTACTCTAAGTACTTCATATAAGTAGAATCATAATGTATTTGTCTTTTTCATAACTGGCTTATTTCACCTAGTATAATATCCTCAAAGTTTATTTTGTATTGTATGTCAGTATTTTCCTTTCTTTCTCAATATTTTCCTTTAGGTGTTTGAACATTTTCAAAATTGTAGTTTTTAAGTCTTTGTCTTGTTGATCTACCATCAGTATTTTTTTTTCAAGAATAGTTTCTATTGATTATTTTTGTCCTTTGAATGTGCCATACTCTCCTACTTTTTTGGATGTCTTATGATCTCTATGTTTTTGAAAAGTGAACATTTTAATCTAACAATGTGGTAGCTCTCCTCCTTTACAGGATATGCAGGTTTTGCTATTGTTTCTGTTTATTGCTTTTGATTTTTATAACATTAATATTACTGTAGACAATCTCTGTGCCAAAGATCAGCCTGACGTAAATTTAGGATCTTTTCTGAGCCTGTGCCTGTTCCTGTGCATGTCCAGTCACTTTCTAATCTTCCCTGTAAACCCAGTTGTTTTGGCTGTCCTCATATTTTATGTCTGGATATCATCAGCAGGGAAAGAAAAAAATAAAGAAAGG
>NW_006159703.1:133608-136028 GCF_000334495.1 Tupaia belangeri chinensis | reverse complement strand
CAGGAAAAGAATCAGATAAGTAAAGGGGGAAAGGGGAAGTACTAGCTCTTTACATCCATAAAAGAGAGGCACTTGCAAAGTGCCACTTACCATTGGCAAAGGTACAATAATAATTATTGTGTGCACCTCTGTGCTCAGAAGTAACAATCAGGAATCAGAGAACAAATCGCTGACATCTGGAGGACAAGGTACTTTTTGCCTATCCTGGCTCCTGTAAGCTATCTGTAAGCTGATCTAGTAACACTCCGTAACTCTGAGCTTACTTTTACAGAGTTGGGGTAGGGGATGCTACTAGTGTGCTTGGAGCTGAAATTGACCAGAATTTACTATCAAGCTTTTCCCTGGAAGTTACAAGTATTCATTAGACTCTATAGCTTTAAAATCATTACATCAAATGGATTCTGCTGGTATAATTGTTTAGGGGGAAGATAGATTCCTGGTACTAACTATTCCACCATATTCCCCAAATCTTCTCTAAGTGGTTTTAAATAACAAATTTATTTTTTCATTGACTAAATTCCTTTTAGAAGCCTTCACATGAGTTTATTTTGCAAATACTGCTGTTGTATAGAGATCTGTAAATAGGCAGAGAGAGTGAAAACTCAAATCCATGTCAACTCAAATTGATCACTGTAGTTTTCACTTGAGGGAAAGAAGAACATCTGTTTTGACAAAGTGCCTCTTTGTTTTGCCTCCATCACTGGTCACGCACATTCTCTGTGCAAACCTTGTATGGAAAAGGAAGGACACATAGGGAAGAAAAGCTGCCCCATTTAGTGCAACCTACAGAGATGGAAAGCAGAATGAGAAACAGAGAAACATACAGCCACAGCTTTGGGGTTGAAACTCCAGGAAATAATCATTCATTTATTCAATGACTATTTGCTGCATGGCTTCTGGATGCCAGGAAGAAAGGCCTCCTATAGCAAGTACACTAGGACAGAGGATAAGTGGAAAGCTTTTTAAAGGAATTCCTACATGCCTGCCTTCCATTTTATTAACTTACTTAATTCTCAAAGTAACCTTCTTAGGCCAGAACAATTATTATTCACTGTTAACAGGCAAGGAAGCTGAGACACAGAAAAAGTGAAGAAATTACTCTGTCACTCAGCTCCTATATGGTAGAGTTTAGATTCAAACCAGGTCTTCTAACTTAGAGCCCACACTTTAACCACTAAGCCAATTTCATCCATCCTCTGTAAGGACCTTCCATTTTTGGCAAATATTTAGAATTCCTCTTTGGGAATGGAACAGAATTTAATAACTCATCCACATTTTCCTTCTCATTTCATATTGTGGCCAAAGAAATAGATTTTAAAATTAGTCCATGTAGGTATATATGTCAAGAAACACAAGACAGTGAATTAAAATGCTTTGGGCAAAATTTATACCTATAGGCTAGATGAAAAAGACAGGGAATATAAGTCAGTAAAGAGATTAACTAAAAATCTGGTTCAATGAATTTTTCCCAGAGGGGAGCAGAGTACCCAACTGCTAGCTTAGAAAGGAAGGAAGGAAGGAAGGAAGGAAGGAAGGAAGGAAGGAAGGAAGGAAGGAAGCTAGTGTGCTTAGGTGGGTTCCTGTGCTTTACATGTCACCTGTTAACACAACACTGAAGATGACATTTTACACACTAGGAGGACAATTATGACCAGCCCATTTATATGTTACAGATTTTTGTCCAAGGAGGAAAAAACTCACAGTGAGGCAGGGGGAGGGTATCTGAAATAAATGATGTGCTTCTATTTTACTTTTTTTTCCCCATAAACCATTCTCAGACTTTTGAGGCAATTTTACAGTTCTTGATGAAAAATTACCCAAGTGAATTATTTATAAATAATTTTCCCAGCAAACTGTAAACAATAGTGAACAAATCTTTTTGATGCCCTCATCTCCTAGAGGGCTGTTTTGGTACCATCTCTGCTCCCTTCTGCAGATATTCTGGACTTGCTTTGGCTACAGATGTCCATTTGCCTCCAAAGGCAATCCAGCTGCTAAAGAGAGACAGAGCTGAGAAGGAGCTAGTCTGTCAAGATGTCCCTCTGAGTCTTTTAGTGTCCCCAGGTGCCAGACTGGTGAAGAGAAGTCAGGCAGTGACAGAAGATTGACACACATGCACATATGTAATACATAGTTGTGTATGTGTGCATGTATGTATGTGTGTGTGTGTGTGTGTGTGTGTGTGTGTATGTGTGTGTGTGTTGCTTAAGCAGAGTCTGAAAGTGTTAACAATGTCACTTACTCACAAGATTGCTTCCCAATCTCTGATACAACTCACTGGGAAAATTCCGAGAACATGCCTAGGTTCCTTTTTCTTTTCTCTTTCCTTTCCTTTCGTTTTTCATATCCTCTGATTACACAAGAACCTCATTCTGAATCTAGATTATTGGTGTTTTCCCCTTTATATATATATATATATA
>NW_006159703.1:105482-133287 GCF_000334495.1 Tupaia belangeri chinensis | reverse complement strand
CCCTATAGCGAAAACCTCTCCAAATAAAAAAAAAAAAAAGATCCTGAGACGAGAGAGAATGGAGGAGAAGGGATTGCGGCGTGACCATCCCCCCTGGGGGGTGATTTCTCGCTTTCTGTCTCTATGTCTTTCTCTGTCTGTCTGGCGAGCGCACGCGCCCTATAGCGAAAACCTCTCCAAATAAAAAAAAAAAAAAAGAAAGAAAAGAGCTAAATGACCTTTCTGAAGCCATTCTGTCCTGTAAGAGAAAAACAGAAACAAAACAAGACAAAACAAAAATAACTAAAGCATTGGCATCAGACTTATCTTATTTTTTTTAATTTATTATTTCTTTTTTTTACATATCTACCCATGAATCCAAGCCCTATCCCTTGGTCAACTTGGCAATTACTTAGTATTTCTGAACCTGTTTCCTCTACAATTCAATGCAAATAATAATAACTATAAGTTAGAGTTGCTGTAAGAGCTAGAATCACAGTGCCAAATACATCTTGGGTATTTAACAAACAGTAGCTATTGTGATGATGGTTTACTAATTCAACAATACTTAGAAGTCTTCTACGAACCAAGCACTGTTCCAGGCACAGAGGACATAGCCAACTTTGTGAATCTCTAGTCTTTCCTAGTCTTGGAGACTAGCCTAAAATTTTAGTATTTGTGTGGAGGCAGATGCAGGGACAGGAGTTTATTTCAAGATGATGAGTTGTCCCCTTATCTTCATTGTCTTTCCTGAAAATGTGCTGTCATGAAATTATATTATGTCAACCTCTCTTACCATATAATACCAAAATCAAGTGATGGTGTAGTTCTTCTCCTTTCTGACTTGAGAAATTCTTAGAGAGGAAGAGGAAAATAAACTCTCAGTGGAAGAATCAGTTATTATATTGGTGTGAAGTAGTTGTTATTGTTACTGTTTGCTACTTATTTAACTACCTGGTCTGCTTGTGATTAAATAACAATGTTACATCATATTGATGTCCTGTTTGGGAAAAAAGGTAGACACTTCTGACACCTGCACCATTCCTGAGTTTTTTTCCCTACATCTGTTGGCTCGATATGGTAATAGAACTGATGTCATTTCCTCTCATTGAAAATTAGAACACAACTTAATTTGCTATGATTTTATTCTTCTATAGTAGAGAAATAAGGCTGCTAAGAGCTGGGAAGTGCATGTCTCTGGCAAGGTAGAAAGGCAGGAATTTCTACAATTTCTAAAAGTAAGCTTCACTTATTTCTGTTGCACCCATCTTACTATAACTGGTTGGAATGGTATAAATTTTCAGTTATTAAATATATGTGTTAAAAATATGCCTTAAGTTATTTGGTAAATATAGCACTAAATGTTACAAATATATATATTGTATGTAAATTAGCATTTACAAACAAAAGGAAAGGTTAACTAGCTAAAGTTATCTAGTTTGATTCTTATACTATTGTTAATTGTTTTTAATAAACAAAACCATAGCTCTTTTATTTAGTTTATATAAATCTATATTTGCATGTATATACATATATATATATATATATATAAACATTGTGAGATTCGAAATGACTTTTTGTGGTTGTTATAGGGCACAGTGGCTTTTTGGAGACACACACAGACAGAAAGGGAAAGTGAGAAAACACCCCTAGGAAAGATAGCATGCTCTAGTCCCTTCTCATGCATTCTCTTCTTGAGGTTTTGGACACACACACACACATGCACACATATCTGGTGTGTTTTTCAAGCAATCAGGTCTAGAACTTAAATCACACAATCAGGGATCCAGCTACCTTAACCACCATACCACTTGTTGGCCCCATAAAAATTTTAAAAGTGTAAAATGAAAAACAAAGAAAAACTCATGTTAAATCTGTTTATTGCTGGGACCAGCAGTTAGCGTAATGGCTGTGTCGCTGGACTCCCATGTAGTCGACGGCGGTGCGAGCCTCGGACCCGGCGGCTTAAACTCACGCCAGGTGCGTGTGCGTGCGTACCCAAGATCCCGAGAGGAGAGTGGAAGAGAAGGGATTGCAGCGTGGCCATCCCCCCTGGGGGGTGATTTCTCACTTTCTGTCTCTCTGTCTCTCTCTGTCTGGCAAGCGCACGCGCCCTATAGCAAAAACCTCTCCAAAAAAAAAAAAAATCTGTTTATTGCTGAATTGTGTATTCTGTGTGGTTTTTATTTTCAATTTTATGCTGTTGAATTTTCCAGGGTTATCCTCCAACAAAGCATGTATACGCTCTACAATGAGAAAAAAATTATTGAAATAAATACAAGTAATATCATAAATGACATATATTTATTTCCCTAAATTGTTTTCATTTTAATTGATTTCATATGAACATTTTAAAATACCTGGAAGCCCTAAAGTAAAGCTTAGGAATAAAACTGATGTTCTTTTTTTCTTTTTCTTTTTTTATTTTAAGAGAGATTTTTGCTACAGTGTGGTTGTATTCACCAAAGACAGAGAAAGAGATAGACTGAAAATGAGAAATCACCCCCCAGGGGGATGGTCAGGACACAGTCCCTTCTCCTTCATTCCCCTCTCAGGACTTTGGGCAAGCATGCACCCACATGCACTTAGCATGAATTTCAAGGTGCTAGGTCTGGGATTTGACTACATGGTCGACTACATGGGAGTCCAATAATGCGACCACTATGCCATCTGATGGTCCCCAAACTGATGTTATTGACTAAATATTTATGTACCTCCCAAATTCATCAATTGAAGCCCAAAATCTTCCAATGTGGTGACAGAAGGATGTGGAAAAAAAAGATTATAGCATTCCCTGTATCTAGTATAGTCAGTGGCAATAAGTAAGAGTTTGAAAAATGTTTGTTAAAAGGATTAAAGGAAGAGTTTGGGGGGAAAGAGAAAATATGTAAAGCACGTATTAAATCACAGTAGTTCATTAAAATCATAAACAACAACAAAAACAAAGAAACATGTGCTGTCTTCACTAGGCTTTTAGAACAAATGAGGGGAAAGGCACTGAAGCCCAGGCATATGTGTGCTTGTAGAGGCTAGGAGAAGGCCAACTGACAGAAGCCTCCCTGTAAAGATCAAAGATGAAACTACTCTTCCCTCCAGTGGTCCTTGCCAAGGGTTGCAATGAGCCTGGATCTGCAGTGAGACTGCAAGGTATTTTTACACTTTGAATATCCATTTCCAGATTACACAAAGGACTTCTCAGGTGACCTTGAATAAGCCATTTAAGTAAGTTTCTGTGTTACTTAAATAAACCATCTCTATGGAGAGAAGTGATGAGGCTTGTTAATTTACATTTATAAAAAACACTTTGAAATCTCTGGATGAAAGAATTGCTGCAGAGAGGTAGGAAGGGTGAGGTAATATGTTGGGTCCAATTCTACCCTTTTGTGGAAGCATAAAGAGAGTAGGACACTTAAGGATTGCCTCTGGCACACTGTTTTTCAAATTAATCTTCTAAGAAAACTCTCTACTTTCAATACATTTGAGTGTTTTAATCACATATATAAGTTATTAATCTAGTAATTATTTTCCTTTAACATTTCTCTCAAGTCTCAGCTTTGTGCAAAGGGAACATTTAGGGGATTTACCTATGAGCTTTTCTCTTTGTAACTCTTTCTTTAGTTTGTTAATCTTTACCCTTTTACCCTACATCAGTAAGTCTCAGTTCCTAAGCATGACAACTTCTGTTGCTGAGGAAACTGGAACCCAAACGGGGTCATTTCACTAATTCTAGACAGATATTTACAAGTTTCAGTCAGATACTAGAGTAAGTTCAGGAAGGAAAAAGAAAATTTCAAAGAAAGCTGTCAATCTATGAGTTAATTATATCCATTTTAAAAAGAGATATTAATAGTTACTTAATAGCTAATCCCAATAAAATGGAAATTTTTCTTAGAATAATGATCTCTTTCAGCAAGATAAAAACAGACTCAAAGATAAGACATCAACTGTAAAACTTTCAAAGCAAAAACCAAGCTTAAAAAAGAGAAGTAAAAGAAAGAAAGAAACTGGCAACCTCCCTCTCAACATGCTATGCTAATTACATACTTGCAATTGTACCCAAATGACCATATACTTTCCTTTATGTTTTTCTTGATTTCATAATTTTGTTTTCTTTGGGAGGAGAGCGACAAACAATTTTGTTACTTGTACTCAGAAAGAGTAAGAGGGATTTATTTAGCTTATTGTGTCTTGGTCTTCCTTGAAGAAGGCTGAGCTTCTTGTCACTTTCAATGGATTTAGGTAAGAAACGTGTCCTGGGAACCACTCCTTCAGAAAACTGCCGAACTTAGAGTTCTTTCTCTGTCATGTCTAGCACGATTTTCTTTAACGGCTTCATTCCTGAACTCTCTTATTCCTCAGAAGACGGATGGGTCCCTTCTAGCTGTTCAGAGGTCAAGCATACCCAAGTCCTTTCCAGGCCAAGTACTGTCCGTTGTCAATGAGCATCATCAGCTCATTACTGCATGCAATCTAGACCACACTCATGATTCTAGTCATGTGGCTACTGCAAATAGAGCCATAGGAGAGGTTGCTCACAAATAGTCTTAGCCCTGGGGAATTTCTTCTTATTCCTCATACATGAATCCATGACCACAGTGGGGCAGTCTTCATAGGCCATTAAGTGCCCTAAGTTCCTCTTTTTGTGCTGAAATTTCCTTAGATTTTGAAAAAAGAAATTATCCTAAGAGATGCCTATTATTTCTTGCTAGATGGACAGATTAGATGCAAAGTCCCTGGGTGCTGATTGTAACCCCTTGTCCCACCACTGGCAATATGGTATTGAACGTTAGGACATGATGAAAAACAATCAAATCATTAAATTCCTTGGGGCAAGGCATCCTCAGCAGAGACTAAGGTTTTACAAAGAATATGTTTGGTATTTCAAAATACAAGGCTTGTTGATGACTTGCAGCATGGTTTTCTTTAGCTTTGACAGGTCACCTATTTGTATCTGTTTGATTGCCAAAGAGCCTGATCTTCTCGACATGAAAGAAAGGAGCTCAGGATAGCATCATCATCATTTACTCAGCCGACATCAAATATTTATTGAACATCCACGGAGTGGAAGCCCTAACAAAACAAACCGTTCTCTGCAAAGGAAGGCACATTTTAAAGAATAAATCCAAGGTGCCAGCAGACAGTGTAGCAGTTCATTGCTGAACATGGCCAACTGCAGTTCAAGTCTCAAACCTGATGGTTTCCACGTGTGTGTGCATTCCCAAGATCCCAGGAGGAGAATGAAGGAGAAGGGATTGCAACATGACCATCCTCCCCAGGGGGTGATTTCTCACTTTCCCTCTCACTGTCTCTGTCTTTCTTTGTCTCTCTCTCCCTCTCCAGTGAGCACATGTGCCTAAGGCAAAAACCTCTGAAAGAGAGAGAGAAAAAAGAAAGGAAGGAAGGAAGAAAGGAGCCAAACAAATAGGACATCATCTTTAGTCGATTCTCTGAATATAATGTGCCCTAAGGCAAAAACTTCAGAAAGAGAGTAAGAAAAAGAAAGGAAGGAAGGAAGGAAAGAAGGGAGAAAGAAAGTACCCCCCAAAATAGGAACACCCCCTTTTTTGGGGGGGGAGAGGTTTTTGTTATAGTGTACATGTGCTCACCCAAAAGACAGAGAGAGACAGAAAGTGAGAAATCACCCCCCAGGGGGCATGGTCATGCTGCAATCCCTTCTCTTCCATTCTCCTCTCAGGATCTTGGGCACACACGCACACACACCCAGCGTGAGTTTAAGCCACCAGGTCTGGGACTTGAACCGCAGCCAACTACATGGGAATCCAGCGACATAGCCATAATGTTAACTGCTAGTCCCTAGGAACACCCATATTTAACCAATTATCTGAGTACAATACAAACAGATAGGTTTGGGCTGTGCAAAAGCAGCTATGAGATCTTCAAATGAGCACATGTTGGAATCCTGCTACTGATTCTGTATTTTGTTCCAAATATCCTACATTTAGAAATGGCATCAAAATCTTGCAGAGCCTATAGAAAAAGAAGTAGGATGCACTGTTTAGGAGCACATCTCAATTTGATACTGATCAGGCAGCATGTAGGTTCATATCTGACCTGTTAACCTGTTGACTGTTTTCAAAAAGTATGCTTAGAAAGATTTGTTTAAAATTTGCAAATCTTAAAACACTTCTAAACAATCTCTTGTCTTCTCATCTCACCAAGTATCAGAGATTCTGAAGATACTGTGTCATGCTATGGTTTGCATATGTTCCCCAGAAATTTATGTGTTGGCACTTGATTGTATTTACTGTATTACAAAGGTATTAAGTGAAAACTTAATTTTGGTAAGGAGGCTCTATCTCACAAGGTCAACTGAGCACAGATAGAATCTTGGACCCAGCAGCTTGAAAAACATGCTGGACATGGGTGTATGCATGTCCCAAATCCTGAGAGAAGTGTAGAAGAAGGCACTTCAGAGTTGCCTTGCACCCAGAGAGTGATTTCTTACTCTTTCTCTCTTTCTTGTGAATGCACAAGAAAGTTATAATAAAGCACACACATGCATCCCTACCCTCTAAGAACTTACAATTGTTTGCTCTCTAGCAAACAAAATTTCATGATAACTACCTAAGGATGCTTTTAAAAATTCTTGGGGAAAAATGGAATTAAAATTTCCATTTATTTTTGGTATTAAAAAAATCTGAAATCCATGCATAGCTGTTTCAAAATACTCATTTCTCATGAACTTTCTGAAGAATCCCCCTCAAATACCATCATGTATCACCTCTTGTGTTATTTAATGCTTTAATCACAATATACATTGATCAAACATTTAACCACACTAAACATAGTCTCCCCAGTCAAACGTAGGGACTGTTGAACCTAGGGATTGTTCACATCTATTACACATTTACTTTTTAGGGTACCTGCAATGTGTTCAATTTGTATTTTCATAAAATGTTTCAACTTAGATTTTTAAATTTAAATAACATGATCAATACCTATAATCAAACATGGCACCTATTCTATTCATTTTAAGGTTTGGTTTTGTTTTATTGTTTTTTTAATATAGTGTTTAGGTACTCATTACAGACCCAGTGTATGTAGGTAGGATGGTGTCTTCATACAGAAGTTTTCCCCATCTCATTGGCCACTAACATCTTAACATGATTCATTTCAACATTGCTAGGACCCAGCATAGTGTTTTCCTGCACACAGGAATGACGTACACATGTTTGATGTATCACAGGAATGACCTATATATGTTTGATGTATCAAAGAATAAATAGTCTTAAATAGTATAAATGTTGAAGAAATTAAAACACTGGAACATAGCTCTGTGAGTTGAGATGTATATGTAGATAGTCAAGGGGGGGGTAATTGGTTATAGCTTATCTAAACAGCTTCAGAGAATCTAGGTCTTATTAAGCTCTTCATGTTGGTGGAGCTAGTAGATGATGCTGTATTGTCTCAGAAGTTGATATCAAATTCTGTACCATTAATCATGATAAGCTGATCCCCAAGGGTCTAACAAGAAATACTGCCTAAACCTCTGCTAAATCACCTCATCAGGTAATGAGATGAGAAGAGACACTACTGTTTGGAATTATTTTAGGATTTGCAATTTTGAAATGACTCTTTCTTAGTGGTTCACTAGCTTTAAGAGTTCTAGGTTGGATTGGTCCTGCCTTATAGATTAAAAAGTCATTAATCTCATGATTCATGAGCATTTATAAATTATTTTCTTACAGTCCTATGAAATAGAGTCTTTTCTGTGGTGGTAGTGGTGGAAGTGTTTCAGAATAAAAATAATTCCTTGGATTTAGATGTTCAGTATGTGCAAAGCATTGTGTCTTGGGGGAATAAGGGTATCTTCCTGTTATAATAAAGCACACAAATGCATCCCTACCCTCTAAGAACTCACAATTGAGGGGACCAGCAGTTAGTGTAATGGCTATGTTGCTGGACTCCCATGTAGTTGACTGCAGTGCGCGTCCCGGACCTGGTAGCTTAAAACTCATGCTGGGTACATGTGTGTGCGTGCCGAAGATTCCGAGAGGAGAATGGAGGAGAAGGGATTGTGGAGTGGCCATCCCCTCGGGGGAGGGGGGGTGATTTCTCGTTTTCTGTCTCTCTCTCTCTCTGTCTGTCTGACTAGCACACGCGTCCTATAGCAAAAAAAAAAAAAAAAAAAAGAACTCACAGTTGAGTAGAGCTGTAGATGCATAAGTAACTGAAATATTAAACAGAATTATAAGTGAGATACTTTTTTTTTTTTTTTTGGAGAGGTTTTTCGCTATAGGGCGCGTGTGCTCGCCAGACAGACAGAGAGAGACATAGAGACAGAAAGTGAGAAATCGCCCCCCAGGGGGGATGGTCACGCCACAATCCCTTCTCCTCCATTCTCCTCTCGGGATCTTGGGCACGCACGCACACACACCCGGTGTGAGTTTTAAGCCACCAGGTCCAGGACGCGAACCGTGGTGAACTACGTGGGAGTCCAGCGACATAGCCATTACACTAACTGCTGGTTCCCAAGTGAGATACATTTTTAAAAAAAGCTTTGGTGATTATGACCTACATATTACTTTGCAAAAGGCAAAACTTAGTGCCATACTGTTCACCTTGCATATTCTGATTTCTCAATACTCCACACTTAAGACTATTAACAGTTTTGAGATTTAAAGATATCACTAAACATCATTTATGTTCTGTATAAAAGATGCTGATCATACCAATTATCTGTTCCTCTATTTTACCTAACATATAATCAAACTGATTGCTCATATTTGCCTCATGCATTAGTTTCAAAGTCCTAATGTTTCTAGTAAACAGTGATTTTCCTTTAGCAACATAATTAATGGTCCCAAAACTTGCCATTTTGGTCACTAGACCTTCTAGAACTTCTTGTTGCTTTTCTAGTGTTGTTAAGAAGGCATTTGTCTGGCACTAACCCCAGGAGAAATCAGGCAGACTGTCACTATTAAAAAACTCCTTGGGGACTTTTTAGAGGTCTCATCTCCTAGTCTTTTCTGATACTGTACTTCCTGATGCAGCACAGGAACTAATGAACCTCGTGGATCTGAGTTTATTCTCTGTTTCTCAAAGTCTAACCTAGGAGTGATTTTGTTTACCTAACCCCAAATAGATTTACCCCAATAGATGATTTAAAAATCTTTCTTTATGCAACATATTTTTCAAATATTTTTTAAAATGTTATTTCTTCCATGAGAGAGACAGACACAGAGACAGAGAGAGCAAGAAGGCACCACCAACAGAGTACCTCACTCTGATCCACCCCCAGCCTCTGCCAGTCTACTATTATGGGCACACATAAGTACATGACAATATTAAAAAATAGTTGGGTCAAATGGGTTAAGAATGTGAATAGCCATTACTCAGAAAAGAAAAACATACAAATGGCCAATAGGTATATAAAAATATGCACTAATCATCAGAAAATGCAAGTCAAAATCATAATGAGACTAACCTCATATATGTAAAGGTGGATATTATAAAAAAGACAACAAGAATTGGTGAAATGAAGAAATCAGAACCCTTGAACATTGTTAAGAAAGACAAATGGTGTACCTGTTATGAAAAATAGTATGGAGATTCCTAAAATAATTAAAACTGAATTACCATATGATCTGGCAATATCATTTCTGGGCATTTACCAAAAGAATGAAAATTAATTCAATCTGAGGACCACAAAGAAATATCTACACTCCCATGTTTCTTGCAGTATGCAATTTGCAATAGCCAAAATGCAGAAACAACCTAATGTCCATTGACTGATGAATAAATAAAGAAAATATGGTATATACACACATATAATGGAATACTATTCAGTCTTTTAAGAAAAGGAAATTCTACATATGCAAGAACATGGACAAACCTTGAAGACATTATGCTAAGTGAAATAAGTGAGTCACAGAAAGATAAATATTGCATGCTGACAATTATGTGAGATATTTTTAAACACTCACTGTCATGGAATCAAAGAGAAGAATGGTGGTTGCCAAGGGCTTGTTAAGGAGAAAATCAAGAGTCACTATTCAATGGGCATAAAGTTTGACTCAAGCAAGATGAATATGTCCTAGAGATTTGTTGTAAAACATTGTATCTATAGTGAACAATAATGTATTATAAACTTAAAAACTTATTAAGAAGGTAGATCTCTCTCTCTCTTTTTTTTAATCCTAGCCACTCTGACTGGGGTTAGGTAGTATCTCATTGTAGTTTTGTTTTGCTTCTTCCTTATAGGGGATATTGAGCATTTTCTCATATACTTTTCAGCTGTTCATAGGTCTTCTCTGGACAGTTGTCTATTTAGCTCATTTACCCATCTTTTAATTGAATTGACTATTTTTTTGTGAGTAAGCTGCTTGAGTTTGCTGTATATTCTGGTTATCAGTTCCTTATCTGAGGTAGAATTTTTAAATATATTCTCCCATTCTGAGAGTTGTCTCTTCACTTTAATTATTGTTTCTTTGGCTGTGCAGAAGCTTTTTAACCTGATGTAATCCCACTTGCCTATTTTCAGGATCATTGTCTGTGCTCTGAAGTCTTATTTAAGAACTCTTTGCCTACTCCATTGTCTTCAAGAGTTGCCCCTGTGTTTTCCATGGGCAGTTTTATAGTTTGAAGTTTTATGTTTAAATCTTAGATCCACTTTGAGTTGACTTTTGTTAATGTCGAGAGATAGGGCTTCAGTTTCATTTTTCTGTAGGTGAATATTTTGTTTTTCCAGCACCATTCACTGAAGAGATTTTCTTTTCTCTTCTAGATTATCTTGTGTCCTTGGGCAACAACTAGTTGGCTGTATGTTTTGGGGTTTGCTTCTGGGTTATCTATTCTGTTCAATTGGTCTACATTCTTAATTTAGGGCCAGTACTTTGCTGTTTTGATCACCACAGCTTTGTAATATGTTTTAGACTAAGGGAGTGAGATGCCTTCTACTTTATTCTATCTGTGCAGTATTGTTTTGGTGATATGGGGCCATTTATAATTTAAGACAAATTTTCTGACTTTTTTTCTAATTCTGTTAAGACCACTTCTGATCATTTGATTTGGATTGCATTAAATATGTAAATTAATTTGGGTAGCATTGACATTTTTATTATATTAGTTCTTTCAATCCAAGAATATAGGCTATCATTCCACTTTTTGTGTCACTTCCATTTCTTTTTTGAGTTTTTCATAGTTTTCCTTGTAGAGGTCTTTGACTTCATTGGTGGGAATGTACATTAGAACAACCACTGTGGAGAATAATACGGATGTTCCTCAAAGACCTACACATAGAACTACCTTACAATCCAGTAGTTCTACCCCTCCTATCCAAAGGATAGGAATACACTTGCACATCCATGTTTATTGCAGCACTATTCACAATTGCTAAGACATGAAATCAACCCAAATGTCCAAGAACAGATGAATGGATTGAAAAAGTGTCAAATATATGCACTATGGAATTCTACTCAGCCATAAAAAACAATGAGATCTTGGCATTTGTTAGAAAGTGGATGAATATGGAAGATTTACTGCTAAGCAATGCAAGCTGGACTATAAACGAGAGGCATTGTATGTCCCCACTTAATTTATATAGAATGTCTGCACTCTATGGCAGAAACTAAAAGATTAAAATGTATAAAAACATGGAGAGCAACTATGGATACCAGAGACAGTGTGGAAGAGTTATGGGCAATTGGAGGCAGGTAGGAGGGAGGGTATGGGGGGGAGGGGTAAAGCAAAATACTTAATAGACACATATGGGCAATTGGAGGCAGGTAGGAGGGAGGGAATTGGGGGGGGAGGGGTGAAGCAAAATACTTAATAGACACTAAAATGTAAAATTATCTATTGGTAAGGTGTACGGCAATATCTTTGGACTAATATGCAGTTTATTCATATTGGGAAGGTTTATTTTGTATGCTGTAAAGATGTACAGTGATTAAATATAAAACATTAAGAAAAATAAAAAATAAATAAAATAAAATATCGAAAAGAAGGTAGATTTCATATTAAGTATTCTCACCAGAATTTTTTAAATGGAGAGAGAGAAATATAATACTATACATTTCAAAAGAAGAAGGTTTTCCAGTTAGGTTGTCAGCTTATTCTTAAATCTAAGGAAAGTGTTTCCCAGAAAATGCAGTCAGTGGTAGGATATGCATTTACCAACTAGATTGGTTTTCTCCAGAGACGTTCTCAAGCCTTAGATACACAGATCAGTAGACAACAGGTTGTTACCCTAGAGAAACCAATGATCAACAGTTTACTTCTTTTCTAAGTCCCATGTGGGAATCAATGTGATGGTGAATTAGTAAAAACACAGCAGACAACAACATTCTTTTTAAAAAAAAATTCTGGAGGAAAAAAACCTAAAAAATTTTCTGAAGTTTTAAGTATAAAGCATGTTTCTAGATGTCATTAACAATTAATTTATTCTGGGTATATGTATTTTTTCCCTCTCTTAGGGGCATTTAATCTCTCTGGGTTAAATATCTTCTAACAACCACAATCTCAACTTATAATAAAAGACACATTTCAGCTGAGAAAAAGCTTGTGATAAGTCTTGTCAACCAACAGGTTTAACAACTTTAGAAAACTATGGAAAGATACACAAATGGTCCTTTTTTTCTCTTTTTAAAATAATTTTGTTATTTTCTGTAGTCAAAAATTTGTATCACGTTAAGTTCTGAACAACAACAGGGATTCAAATAGTAAAATTATATAAATCTGGTCTGAATTTTTGATGAAGGAATAAATTTAGTAGATAGGAAATAATTGTGATGAGAAAACTTTGTATAAAGTACTTTGTACTAGTCACAATTCCAGGGCTTATGAAAATATATGCATATGTTATGCAATATAACATTGTAGTATCTGATGAATATATGGAGTTTACTATACTCCTTTATTTATATGCATATATTAAGAATTTAGGGAACCAGCAGATGGTGTAATGGTGATGTTGCTGAACTTCATGTGGTTGACAGCAGTTTGAGTCCCAGACCTGGTGGCTTAAACTCACACCAGGTGCGTGTGCATGCATGCCCAAGATCCCGAGGAGAGAATGGCGAAGAAGGGATGGCGGCATGGCCATCCCCCTAGGGGGGTGATTTCTCACTTTCTGTCTCTCTCTGTCTTTCTGGCAAGCACATGTACTCTATAGCAAAAACCTCTCCAAAAATACATACATGTATAGGGACCAGCAAATGGTGTAACACTTAGTTGCTAGACTCCTACATGGTCGACCATGGTTCAAGTCTCACACCAGGTGCGTGTGCATGCATGCCCAAGATCCCGAGGAGAGAATGGCGAAGAAGGGATGGCGGCATGGCCATCCCCCTAGGGGGGTGATTTCTCACTTTCTGTCTCTCTCTGTCTTTCTGGCAAGCACATGTACTCTATAGCAAAAACCTCTCCAAAAAAAAAAAAAAAAAGGAATTTTCATAATAATAAAAAATATTTAATAGTGCCAGATTCCAATATTACAAGACTAGATGAAAGGTGGTATGTGAGATAGCTATCTGTAATATACAGTTATGTAATATATAAATATGTAATACACTTAGATATGTTTCTACCTGGAATTGGCAAGCAAGGAGAAGAGAACATGGTGGCTTGGGATAAAGATGATAATGAAAGAAGTTTCAATTCGTAACAAGCATAAACTATCTTGGATCTATTAATAGCTGTGATCCCTCCACAGGTGGATATATCTAAATTATAATACTCTTAATTCCACCCACCTTATTAAATGAATTAGAAATAGCTCTAAGTAGGTCTGACTTTAAACAATAGGATATAGAAATCCAAATGAGTTTCTGATTTTGGAGACATCAACTCATGGGGAGGAAAGAAGAAAGGAGAAAGGGAGGAGAAAAATAAGACAAAATCTTTTATTTCAAGGAGAAAAAAGAACCTGGCCTAGGCTGTAACATGATAGAGTCATCCTCTAGTCATTGAGCCAGACATAGAGAAGGGTAAAACTTCCTTGACACCATAACTTCCACAACACTTGCCTGATGTACCATGATCTAGTTGTATAGACATTTCTAGAATGATGGCCCATTAAGGTTTCCTGACATGAGCTTCATTATCTTCCTGAAATCCACAGAACTCAGTAGATTCTAAGTAATTTTTGTGATCTGATTGAAACCCACTTAGAAAATAATTTACTTGTGAGACTGCAAATGCCAATTGTTACCCCTGGCCTATACTATTCAAAAAGATGAGCACTTCTGGTTCTTTGATTTTTTTCTATGGAATGGATATCACTATTTATTATTCATCATCTGAATTCTCATAAGAAGCGCTAAAGCCATCTGTCAATTGTTTGCATCTAAAGGAAACTGACACACTGAAAATTAATAAGAGCAGGCTGAAATATTTATAGATTTTTTGAAAAGGAAGAAAAAGAAAAAAATCAAATTAATACCAGTTTGGTTCTAGAAAGCCCTATCCATAGTACTATTTAGTAAGTATATTTATGCAGACTTGAATTCCATTGTTGGGCTGGCCCTGTAATCTAATGGTTAAGGGAGCCAGATCCCACACTGGTCAACCATGGTTTGAATGCTGATCTTGGCAGCTTGGAAAACATTCTGGGCACATGTGTATGCTTGCCCTAAATCCCAACAGAATGCAGAAATGGAGGAGATTATGTCATGACCAGCCTGAGGGGTAGGGAGAGGTTCTCTCTCTCACTCTCACTCTCTTTCTCTTTGTTGAGCACATCTGCCTTCTGGCAATTAAAAAAAGAAAACAAACAAACAAACAAACAAGAATTTCCTTATTGGCCAAAGAGTAAAAGATTTTATCTATACAGGATGAATACATTCTGGAGATTTAATGTACAAAATGGTGATTATAGTTAAAAATATTATATTATATGCTAGAAATTTGTTAAGAGTATATCTTAAATGGCATACACATATACATACACACACATACACACAAAACCACAAATAACTATGTGAGGTGATAGATATGCTAGTTAGCTTAATTGCTATAATCAGTTCAGAATGTATACATATATCAAAACATCACATTGTGGGACCAGCAAGTGGCATAATGGTTATGTTGCTGGGCTCCCAAATAGTCAACCACACTTTGAGCCTTGGACCCAGCAGCTTAAAACTCACACTAGGTACATGTGCATGTATGCCCAAAATCCCAAGAGGAGAATGGAGAAGGGATGGCAGTGTGGCCATCGCCCCCAGGGGGTGATTTCTCACTTTCTGTCTCTGTCTCTCTATCTCTCCAGTGAGCGTGCACACCCTATAGAAAAATATCTCTCAAAAAATCTCATTGTATACCTTAAATATATATATTTTTTATTGTCAATTATACTTCAATAAAGACGGTGAAAGAGAAAGATGATAAATGGAAAGTTTTTCTCTTTTACATTTTAAACATTAATTAATGATGGTATTTCTTTTTGGTTGTTACCCAGACAGTGCACACACTCACCAAAGAGAGAAAAAATTGACAGAGAAGGAGAGGGATAGAAAACAATCCCCCATCCTATCCGTTTCTCTGTCTTGTCAGGATTATGGCATACACACACATGCACCTGTCATGTTTCATAAGGTGCTGAGACCAGGATTTGAACTGTGGTCAGCTATATTGGCTCTGGCTCCTTTAACGAGTAGGCTATGGGGCCAGCCCAATGATACAATTTTTCTAAAGAAAGAATACTTTGTGTGCTTCAAAGATTCAATTTACAAAAACTAAGCACATCCAACCTTTCAAAATAGATTTACTATATATACTATATTGATGTATGACAAACTATAAACTATCTTTGGCATGCCTATATATGCAAATTGCATCTGCATGTGCCACTTTGTATAGAAACTCTTAAAGCCATTTCCAGCCAGAAGTTGACTACATAAGTGATCAGGAAACTCTTGTAGAAAAATGCAAATCTTCCGGGATGCAAGAAGAGGTTTAAAATATCACTCTTAGTGGCTGCCTTACTCAAGATACATCAGTGTGCCTATTTTAATAATAAAATAACACTGAAAGGACTTTCTGTTGTTTCTGCTGCTTGTAAATCAACTAATCAATTCTGTCCAAATAATAATAATAGCTACCATTTATTTAGTGCTCCACCAGGCTATCCACTAACAACGAACATGTAATGTTTCATAATGCTCTGCAAGTCTATGATGTTAATAGTCTTATTGCAAATGAGGAAACCAAGACGGGGATTGCACAACTTGGCCACGGTCACACAACAGTAAACAGTGGAGCTGGGGTGTGAACTAGGTAGTTTGCCTTTAAATCTCCCTTTTAAAAATTCACTATCTCTCAGTACCTGCCCATACCTATTGAGTTAAATACAGATTTCTCAGCTTATCATTAAAAACTCTTCAAGCTTTGCCTTACTTGATCTCCCTAGATTTATCTCGTATTTCAAGACTTCCCCACACAGATCCTAGAATCTGGCCCAAATGGAACTGGTCACTTTCCCATACATATTCAGCTTTCTCTGGGAACTTTACTGGTGGCATTTCCTCAATGTAAAAATACAGTCACTTACTGAGAACATAGAGAGAATAAATACATTTTTAAAACATATAGCTCCAGCAGGTGGCATGGTGGTTAAGCAGCTGGATTCTAAGTGGCTGACTACATGGATTGAATCCAGGACCTGGTTGCTTGAAAAAAATATGTCACACTGGGTGTGTGTGCATGCCTGCCCCAAATCCCAAAAGGAGGTAAAAGTGAGAGAGAAACGATTGCCAATGGGGGGTGTTTTCTCACTTTCCTTTTTTCTGTCTCTGTCTCTCTTCAGCAAGCACATACGCCCTCTGGCAAATTTTTAAAAAATAAATAATATATATACATATAGACATAATAGTTATAAAGGCAGATATTTGTTTTATTTATTTTGTTACTATGTCCCAAGAACTGTGTTAATCTAATATTTGCATAATATATCATTAATGTAATAGGTATAATAATACATATGAGGGATCAACAGGTAGTGTGGAGGTTAAGGTGGCTGGATCCACATGGCCTACTACTGTGGAGTTCATGTCCTAGACCCAGTGGCTTGGAAACCACACCAGGTGCTTATGTGTGTTTCCTAAAATCCCAAGAGAATGGAAGAGAGGGGATTCCCAGTGGCTTGGAAACCACACCAGGTGCTTATGTGTGTATTCCTAAAATCCCAAGAGAATGGAAGAGAGAGGATTATGATGTGGCCATCCCACCTGGGGGATGATGTTTCACTTTCTCTCTCTTTCTCTCTCTCTCTCTTTCTCACAAGCACATATGCCCTATAACAAACTAAAGAAAATAAAAATTAAAAATTAACACCTGTAGGTATTGTGACTCTGATATTACAGGATGAAACAAAGTCTTAATGAGATGAAGCATCTTGTCCAAAATAATTCAGCTAGTAAGTAGGTGAATCACAACCTGAATTCAAGTCTATCTGACTCTGAGGAGCAAGCTTTAAGGCACACACATTAGGCTGCATCTAAACCAAACTCTAATTTAAATTTTAGTTATTTGAGATCAAGTATAAATTTCCCTCCTAACCTGCATATTTCTTGGAACAAAGTCTAGATTTTTACATGTCTACATTCCCTACAGTTCTGAGCATAGTCTTTGTGGAAATGAAGTAAATAAAGGCAAAGAATTCCAAAGGTCCAGCCACAGTGGTGCAGGCAATAAGGCGCTGCTGTGTGACACTGGAGCCATATAGGAAGGCCCTGGGTCTGGATTCTGAGTTGGCCTGAAGATGTCAGTGTGCTTGTGATCCTGGTGCCTGGAAATCTGCAACAGAGATCGCAATATGGTGATACTTTGCTCTCTCTCTCTCTCTCTCTCTCTCTCTCTCTCTCTCTCAAAGTAAAAATATCAAAATTTTGTGACTTCTGCACTACAGATACCCTCAGAGGAACCCACCTCTCTCTCCAAATCCCACTCCAAGCACTACCTCTGTTAAAGTGTGCATTAGTTTGTCCATGAGTAGGTTAGCAAGGGAGCAAATAATTGTAAAAAGAGCTAGCGTGTGTTGGTTCTTCTGTCAGCTCTGCCAGAGATGGAAATAGTTCACAATTCTTCACCTGAAAGAGTACCGTAGACAGTGCTGTGGTTTGTGGGACATATTGGAACCAACCATTAGTCAGGCTTCTCAGAGACTATAAAGACCACAAGAGACTAAAATATTTGGTAAAAATTTAAAGGGGCATATTTTCTGGGAGATGTCTTGTGTTCCCAGTTGTACTGCCAGCAGTCAAGGTCTGAGATATATGTACATAAATTTTAAAGTTATTTAAACATACCAGAGCCAGAAGTTATTAATAAATCTGATTTTGGTTCTAAAAATGGGCAAAGACTTGAGTCAGCAAAATTTGAGACCACTTCTAATTTTATCTGACCCATTTGGTTACATGCTGTTTCTTCTGACAGTATCGGTGGCTGTGGTATTAGAGATGTCTAGAATAATATATAGAAAGAAAACCAGACTCAAAGTCAAGACACAAGAGTCAAGGTTAGGTCAGACTCTGTCATTTAAACATAATTAACCTTGAGGAAGTTGTCTAGTCCCAGTGAGCCTCATTTTCCTATATGAAAAGAAGATAGCCTGATCTAGTGATTTTGTACTGTTAATACAAAAACCTACATGAAATACTTTGCACTCCGTAAGATCTACCGAGAAAAAAAAAAAAAGCATTACTTAATCAGTGGAGCCAAAATCTAAATTATAGCCAACATAAAGGCAATATTTGACTATTAAAAATTTTTATTATACAGGAGAATAGTTCTTTTCTCCCCACCTAGTCCTTTCCTTCCTACTCCAATTCACTTATTTAACAAATATTTACTTTGTGTTTAATATGTTTCATACGCTGAATTTGGTGCTGGGATTACAGAGGAAAAATAGTCAAATAAGACACCTGTGGGACAAGGGAGAGGGAGGAGACAATGGGTGTATTAATAAATAAGTCAATGATTTCAGAGGATGAAAAGTACTACTCCGTAAGATCTACCGAAAAAAAAAAAAAAGCATTACTTAATCAGTGGAGCCAAAATCTAAATTATAGCCAACATAAAGGCAATATTTGACTATTAAAAATTTTTATTATACAGGAGAATAGTTCTTTTCTCCCCACCTAGTCCTTTCCTTCCTACTCCAATTCACTTATTTAACAAATATTTACTTTGTGTTTAATATGTTTCATACGCTGAATTTGGTGCTGGGATTACAGAGGAAAAATAGTCAAATAAGACACCTGTGGGACAAGGGAGAGGGAGGAGACAATGGGTGTATTAATAAATAAGTCAATGATTTCAGAGGATGAAAAGTACTATGGAAGTAAGCGCTTTTGGAGAAAATAACACATGGGCTGTGATCTTAATGATCACAGGGAGCCTCTGGTACAGGAAAAACAAAATGGGAAGAGTACTCCAAAAAGAGAGCAGCAACTGCTAGTCCCCAAGGCAAAAATGATCTTGGCATATTAAAGAAACAGAAATAGGTCCCGGCAGAAAAAGCATAACATATGAAGAGGAGGGTAGTACAAGGTAGATTGGGCAGGTAATACATATGGGAAAGATTTTGGAGACTGTGGTAAAGAATTCCACAGTCTGTTCTAAATGGAATGGAAAGCGATTGGGTGGTTTTTGGATTTTTTTTTTTTTTCTCAAGAGTTTTGTTTTTGTTTTTGTTTTTGTTTTTGCTAGAGGGCACATGCACTTGCCAGAGAGACAGACAGTGAGAAATCACCCCCCAGGGGGGTGGCCATGCCACAATCCCTTCTCCATTCTCCTCCTGGGATTTTGGGCACGCAGCCAGGTCTGGAATTCCAACTGTGGTCATCTATGTGGGAGCCCAGTGATGGAACCATTACGCCATCTGGTGGCCCCACTCACTATTGGTTTTAAGAGTGACTCAATCTGATTTTCAGAGTCAGGATCTTTGGTAAGACCAAGTGAAGAGGCAGCATCTTTGTTAATATTGTAATGCTAAATTTTTGTTGTAACCAGAAAATATTAGTTTTAAAAAGTTTCTTCCATGGCAGAGACTAACAGGAATCTTAAACTCAGCATGTCCAAAACTGACTTTTCTCTTCATCTCTATACTTTTCACAGGTTTCCTTCTTTCAGGAGTGGTCATTATATGAGGAGGTCTTCAAAAAGTTTGTGGAAAATGGATATTTTGTGAAAATATATGCACAGATTTCAAAAACGTTCTGCACCAAAATAAATTTGTACTTTATTTTTCCACAAACTTTTTGAAGTGCCCTTGTATGCTTCTAGTTTTCAGACAAAAAAACCATGAAGGCATTCTTGCCTCATCCAATTCATCAACAAAGCCTGAGTCATTTCTCACCTTATCCATTGCTATTCCCGTGGCTCAATGCAATCATCCTCAACCTGAGTGACTGCAATGACCTCTTAGTTGGTGTCCCTACTTTCAACCTCCTCTCTGGTCTATTTTCAACACAGCTGCCTATGAAAAGGAATGTCAAATGATGCTACTTCTCTGTCCAAAACCCTCCATTATTCCAGATATCAGAGTCAGTCAAATTCCTTGCAATGTCCTATGAGGTTTGACTCTATTTAACCACTTACCTCTCTGCCCATATTTCCTACCCATAATACCCAGACTATTCCAGCCACATTGACCTTCTTGTTGTTCCATGATTATTCGTGCCCGTTCCCATCTCAGCCCTTCACTTTTCATGCTTCTTCTTCTTTTTTTTTTTTTTTTTTTGAAAGGTTTTTGCTATACGGTGCTTGCGTTCATAGAAAGACAAAGAGAGACAGAGAAACAGAAAGCAAGAAATTACCCCCCAGGGGATGGCCACGCCGCAATCCCTTCTCCTCAATTCTCCTCTCGGGATCTTGGGCATGCACACACACGCATCTGGTGCAAGTTTAAGCCACTGGGTCTGGGACTCAAACCACGGTCGGCTATGTGGGAGTCCAGCGGCATAGCCATTATGCTAACTGCTGGTGCCTTCATGCTTCTTTTATCCAAAATACACTCTCTCAATATCCTTCAGTCTTGCTCTCTCAACTCTTAAAATTTTACTGAAATCTCATCTTCTGAACGAGGCCATCCTTGGTCACCCTCTCTAAAATGGCACCACTGTTATGAAAAAAAAAAGATGACACCACTGTTCCCAACATTCTCTTTGTCAGTCTCTACTTTATACTTTATACCTCTCCATAGTTCTTATCCTCATATAACATTCAGCATATTTTAATTATTTACCTGACCCATTGATTAGTTCTCCAAACTAGAATGTAAGCTCCATAAGGGCAAGCTTCTGTTTTATTCACTGCTATATTCTTAGCATCACATAATAAGAGCTCAATAAATATTTATTATGTAAATAAAGATTCAGAAATATGCAAGACTCTTGCTAAGATCAGTGTCACAGCAAGGAGTTAACCCAAGATCTGTTCATCAATTGTGGGTTGGTGGGAGTAGCGGTCGACAGAAAAGATGTGCTGCCTGTTGGCTGAGACCTCAATTGGAGCTGCTGACTGGGCCTTCCTGTGCCTCTCTTCACACCTAGGTTTCCTCAAGGTAGTCAGACTTCATGGCAACTCAGGCGTCCAGGAAAGATACCAGAAAACAAGGCAGAAATTTCAAGGCCTTTTATGAGCCAGTGATGGAAGTCTCATATTATCATTTCCATCACAGGCTGTGGTCAAAGCAGTCACAAGTCACAAAGGGTAAATAAGCCCTACCTTTTTTAATTAGGCTGCTGGGAAAGTTGTGCATATTTTTCTATTTTTCCTATGCAAAAATACATCCTGACTCTCCAGACAACCAGATATCAGGGTAACAGGTCACATTGTAAGAGAAATAAGGAATAAGGGATATTGCAGCCATCTATAAAAAAATAACATTTCATGGAAACTGTGATAAGCATTTTACATAATAATCTAATTTAATTCTCACAATACTCATGTAAGATACTATTATCTCAAAGTTACTGTAAAAAGAAAATGAACTGCAGAAAGGTTATTCGCTCAAGATCATACTGTTGACATTTGGTGTTATTGCGAGTTAAACCAATGAATAAATAACTCCAGAATTTATACTCTTCCTAACAAATCTTCCTCATGGCCAGGGAAGGAAATACCAGGCAGGATGAATAAGTAACATGATGTTGAATTTGGGAATGGGAATGATACAAAATTCAGAGAGCTTAAAAGCTGGGTACTAAAAGAAACAAAAGAAAAAGAGTAAAGTTTAGAACATTACAATGGCAACTGTTCAATGTTAAATAGCCATTTAATAATTCCTTTCATTTTACTGCGAGACTATGGAGATAGCACACATAGTACCTACACCCAACTCCTCCTACGTTAACCTAACACAAGTATTTAAACCTTTAATTAAGAAAATCATATACCATCAAATTCTTTTATTCCATCGGGTTTTAAACATTTTGAAAGAAAGTATATGATTGTTTAGATATTCCCAATATTTTGTTATTTGAAGGAATGTTTAGCAGATGCAACTCAAAGGCAATTTTAGCTTATCTTTATCCTAATGACTTCTGAAAAATAGCACATCATTTATTCATTGCGCAATTGGACATAGTCTGATGGTTTTTAATGCTACCTGGAATTATATTCAGTTCCTTTTCAATAATGCACTCCTAAGCAGAAACTAACAAATCCTACTCTGTATTGAAGGGATCACATTAAATTACTCTTCTCTGTGAATATAATGATGGAACATAGAAGACTCAACTAATTTATACTGATTAAGACTAATTGATGAAGACCAACTCTCTGATGAAATTCACCTCATCTCCGATATAGCATCCTTGTTTATTATATCGTCACTCTTTAGACTTCAACACCTCTTCATGTCCTTAGGATTAAAAAACGGAATCTTTAGCATAGCACTTAGAGCCCTGTAGGGTCTGGAACTTGCATGTCTCTCATTTCCATTTCATGTACCATTTCATTTTTGCTCCCAGTCATTCAGCAGTCCTAGACTCTTTTAGGTCTTTGAATATATTATTCTACCTCAGGAATTTTGCAGATGTTGGTCTTTTTTTGCCTGGAATAACATTACTTCCTCATGCCTTGATAACTCCTACTTTAACTCTCATAGCAGCCCTAACTTCTTTCAGGATGTTTTTCTTGACTTTTCTGATAAGGCCAAACCCTTCATCTCCTCATTATATACTTCTCTCATTCAAAGTATCTATCATGAATGTGACTAAATTTACTACTCTGATCCTTTAATTATTTTTTATCTCTCTACTAGACTGTAACCTTTGTCAATAAAGACCATGTGCTTATTTTTTTCTAATCTCAGCACTCAGTATAACAGGCTTATTGAATATATTCAGTAATTATTTGTTAAATAAATATATGAATAAATGTTAAAGTGAACAAATAAAAATCACAATTTAGGGTTTCTTTTAGTGTCTTAACCAGTTTATAAGAGAATACTTTTTGTTGTCTTTTCATATCCAGAACTTTCTAATCTTTTCATTAAAGCCAAGATTCATAATCTAAAGGCTAGTCAAAATAATACTAATAATGTCCCAAGTCACAGGTAATTTCCAGGTTTTTAAGGATCTTTCATATTTACTACTGCATATTCTTTATCACTGATAAAGAAACTGGAGCTCAAAATGATACAAAGCTAAAGTTAGAATTATGACCACACCAAGGCTCCTGGAAGATCTGACTAGGGAAAGTGAGGAACTGGGAAGTTGGATCTACCTATGAGGATATATTTGGAAACCCATCTGAACACACAGGTCTTTCTCCAGCCTCAAGCAAAAATACATCTAACTAATTAAAGGCATTATTTTATTAAAACTGAGATATCTTGAACTAACTATTAACCTGACTGGAAAGTATACTTTATATGGAAGTATAAAAATGAAAAGAAGCCTACAAGTCCAATGCCATAGAATTGACATAGCAACCTTTACCATCTCCTTTATGTACGTACCTCTTTGAGCTTATTCTTTGTATTGCACAAGTACCAATTTAACATAGACTTTCCTATTCTCTATTTATCTATACAATACAACTTATTAGCAGACTTCTTTATCCAACTTGCTCACAATGTCCCCGTATAGTTGTTTAGACTCACAACTAAAATAGAAAGTAAGCAGGAACTATGTCTTTTTTTTTTTTTTTTTTAGGACAAACTATCAAAGAATTGAAGAAACTGGAATATGGTCCTCTTTTTTTTTTTTTAAATAAAAGCTAAGATTTCTCATATTGATAAACAAAATGCAAATGAAATTCTTTAAAAAATCTCACACAGTCATTCAAAGCTTTAAACCTGATTAGCAGGAACTATGTCTTTTTTTTTTTTTTTTTGAGTGGTTTTCGCTATAGGGCGCGTGCACTCGCCAGATAGAGAGAGACAGAGAGACAGAAAGTGAGAAATCACCCCCCAGGGGGGATGGTCACGCCGCAATCCCTTCTCCTCCATTCTCCTCTCGAGATCTTGGGCACGCACGCACACGCGCCCGGCGTCAGTTCTAAGCCACCAGGTCTGGGACGCAAACTGCGGTCGACTACGTGGGAATCCAGCGACATAGCCATTACCCTAACTGCTGGTTCCCAGGAACTATGTCTTAGTAAAACCCCAGTGCCCCATGCTCAAGTGTCTTACAGATAATTTGATCCAACTATCTCCTTTTCAAGAAGCCATTGGCTACTTGCCAATCCCAAGTGAGATTATTGAGAAGCCAAGTGGAGATTTGGAGAGTTTTGAACTCACCAAACAGAATTTGGAGTCCTGAGTTCACCAAGGAGTGGGAACCCTGGAAACTCCCCACATTTTGGTTTGGTTACTCCCAAAGAACTACATATCACAATAGATTAGTCAAATATACATACTACTCAAATAATAATGTCACTAGACACAGATAATTTTCAATCTATTCAAAGAAATAAAAGACAAGATTGATAATCTTGACAGAGAAATGTAAACTGCTAAAAAGAAACAAGTGGAAAAATATAGAACTGAAAAATATAATAATTAAAATTAAGAAACCAAGCAATGATTTTAATAGTACAGTAAATACCATTGAAGGAAGTTAGTGAAATAAAACATAGGTCAGGAGAAATATCTACAATAAGATAAAAAAAGAATTTTTCTTTCTTTCTTTTTTTAATAATTTTCCAGAGCACATATGCACTCACCAGAGACAGACAAAGAGAGGAAGAAGAAGAAAGCACCCCCCGGAAATGGTCACATTGTAATCCCGTCTCTTCTCTCCTTCCTTTTGGGTGGTTTTCAAGCCTCATGGTCCAAGATTCGAACCACATGATTGACCATGTGGGGTCCACTTCCCTTAACTAGCAGGCCATAAGCTGACCCCCAAATAACTTTTGTTCTGTTTTGTTTTGGTTTGGTTTGTTTTTTTGAGAGGTTTTGGCTATAGGGCACGTGCACTCGCCAGAATGACAGAAACAGAGGGGCAGAAAACGAGAAATCACCCCCCAGTGGGGATAGCCACACCACAATCCCTTCTCTTCCATTCTCCTCTCAGGATCTTGGGCAAGCAGGCACACGTGCCAGGCATTAGTTTAAGCCACCGGGTCTGGGACTCAAACCACGGTCAACTACATGGAAGTCCAGTGACATTGCCATTACACCAACAACTGGTCCCCCCAAATAACTTTTTAATTAGAGAAAAAAATCTAACAGTATTAGATGATTATAGACTAGAAGTAAACAATCTAATTACACGGCAGACATACTAAACAATCTCACTGAGAAGACAGGGAGAAAAGATGATGATCCTGGAACTCTGGAAATGAAGAGGTCTTTAATACTAACAACCAGTTTCCCTGCACATAAGCATGGTACTCAGCTGGTAAAATTACTCCCAGTAGATACATATTAACCATTTTAAATGTGCGGTACATCATACTGAAATGGAAAACTAAGCAAATGGATGGTAGACAGTAGGAGCTTGTTTCTTAGTTTCAGGGAAATAGTTAGATAAACAACAGGAGACTGGAATGATCCATGTGGTAATGGCTTAGAATTGGAAACATCAGGGACCAGTAGATGGCTTAATAGTTACATCACTGGACTCCCACGTAGTTGACCATGGATCAAGCCCTGGACCAAGCAGCTTAAAACTCACAACAGGCACATGTGCTTGCATGCCCAAAATCCCATGAGGAGAACAGAGGAGAAAGGATCGCAGTGTGGCCAACCTCCATGGAGGGTGATTTCTCTCATTCTGTCTCTCTTGTCTCTCTGGCAAGTGCGCGTGCTCTATAGCAAAAATCTCTCTCTAAAAAGAGAAAGAATTGGAGACATCAGTTTCATCTCATATTTAGCTTAACATAGATACAGATGATTGCACTACCTGTACAATAGTTATGTCTGTATTATATAATATCACACTGTATAATAATTAAAAATATGTGTATATATATGTGTGTATGTGTGTGTATGTTATGTGTATGTTATTTTATATGCATACATATACTTTTTCTCAGATGAGAAGGCCTAGAAGTAACATCACCCCATTAGCAAAAAGTACACTACACACACAGACTTTTATATCTAGTACCATTTTCTTTTCTTTTTTAGAGAGATTTTTGCTATGGACCACATGTGCTTCCTAGAGTGACAGAGAGACAGAAAGCAAGAAATTACCTCCTGGGGAAATGACCAGGCTACAATCCCTTCTCCTCCACCCTCCTCTTGGGATTTTGGGCATGCACACACACACACACACACACACACACACACACACACATACACAAAGCATTTTTAAGTTTTTTTTTCCTATTTCTTTTATTATTATTATTATTTATTTCAATTTCTTGTATACATTCAATCACATATGTCACTTAGCTTGCAAAGTGAATATTCCAACATGTATACATTTCTCACCAATCCAGTTGAGAATACTACACACATTATCTTCAAAAGATAATAACCCATTTCTTTGACCCATAATGCCTTGCCTCTCCATTTTTCTCTTTAATGTCCTTCCTTAGACTCCCCTCCCTCTTCCACCCTCTTCCCACACTGTATCTGGTCTGGCTGGGATGTAGTGAAAGGGGAACTCTCCTACACTGCTGGTGAGGATGTAAATTGGTCCAGCCACTATGGAAAACAACATGGAGATTCCTCAAAGATCTACAAATAGAACGACCATATGATCCAGCAATCCCACTCCCAGTACTCAAGCCACTGGGTCCAGGACTTGAACCACAGTCGACTATGTGGGAGTCCAACGATGTAACAATTATACCATCTGCTAAAGTACAACCATTACAACAGGGTCCTATAACCATTACACCAGGGTCAGCTCATGTAATATCATTTTCTAATAAAAGAAACTAGGGCTCCTTAGAGAAATTGCTGGCCCTTGAACTGGTGCAGAAGGTAGTCAAAATATGCCTGAAGAAATCTATAGTATCAGAAAATAATGAAAAGCCCAGTCGAACACACATATGAGCGTGTGTGTGCGCGCACACACACACACACACACACACACACAGAACATAGGAGACAACAGAAATAGCTACCAATGGCCCAAACTGGAAGAATTTGAGTAACAAAATAGATAAAATAGTATGGCATTATAACTCAAAGTATATAATAAGTGTCTACAACATAAATTATTGAACAAAGAAATAAATAAGGAAGAAGAGATAAATCTATAAGTAATTCCAAATAATTTATGCAAATTCTGTCCTTGAGAAGGAGCATAACTTCCCACTTTTTATATGTGGACTATGCACAGTCAATTCTTCACAAAGAATACTATATAGAGGGAACCAGCAGTTAGCGTAATGGCTATGTCGCTGGACCCCCACGTAGTCGACCGCGCTTCGTGTCCTGGACCCCGTTGCCTAAAAA
>NW_006159703.1:101159-105346 GCF_000334495.1 Tupaia belangeri chinensis | reverse complement strand
CTACAGTGAAAAAAAAAAAAAAACCCTCTCAAAAAAAAAAAAAGAATACTATATAGAAAGTGACGAGGGAAAAGAGTAAATTTATACTGGGGAAACCTGTCAACCATTACCTCAGCCACATGATCAAGGTCAAAATCAAAAGTGGTTATTCATCATGTTTATAATGTGTACTATTGCTATGATATGATGAGAATGGTACTTTACCTCTGTGGTCTTCCTCCCAAAAGCCCATAACCCCAGTTTAAACTTAAAAAAAAAGAAAAAAATCAGCCAAGAGGAGCCCAAGGAGACAATACCCTTAAATGTAACATGATATCTTCATTGCAATCATAAAACAGAAAGAGGGACACTAAGAAAAAAATAAGGAAATCTGAATAAATGATGAGATTTATTAATAATTGATAATTTATTGATATCATTTATTTAAAAATTATAACTATAAAATAATTATAGTGCCTGGTGAGATTTAAAATCCATATAGAATTAAAATATGTGTCAACAATAGCATAATATTATAGCTGGGAAATTGGCAAATGTGCTATGCAGAGGAAAAGTATGTAATTTTCTATAATTTGTATTACTTATCCAGTAAAATATGAAATTTCATTATGGTGAAATGCTTATATTTTTACAAAAAGCCACCTACTAAGAATTATGTCTTTTTTTGGACAAGACCAAAATGACCTCTGTCTGTAAACCTAGAATGTCTTACATGATACCTAGACAATTAAAGAGTTTTTGCCTTAGAAGTCCAAGAATGTATCTTCCTTTAATAGATCTTAATACAATAACAAACTTACAAAATATAAAATACATCGCAAAACCTGCGTTCCCTTTCAGCACAACAAGAAAATCTCTTGAGATGATTAGTTCTGCTTCTAAAGTTACGAATTTCAATTTACAATTTTTAGAGAAAGTGGGTAAAGTAGGGTACATTTGTACACTGTTCATCTCAAAAACGGAATGAGAATATCTGATTTTCAACCATAACATGGTTGTCATATTATATCATAGACGTGGCACTAGTTTAATGAAGCAAGATACTGAAATGAGATTTTTTTCACGTTTCATAGAACTCCGAGATCTGTGTTTTCTTTTTCCTGGGGGGTAAAGACTGAATGTAATATTTCAATCATACCTGAAAGAACAGGAGTTAATATTTCATAGATACTTAATTCACTCATTCAGAAACAATAATGCAAATGTTCTAATATTTATGCTTCGTAGGCAAAACATGGCGCCCTGAATTATTGTATTGTGCTCTCCTTTGCCACTGACTTAGGATTCATTTCAGATCAGGTAACCAGAAAATCACTGTATTCAACAGGGGAGCAATAGCAATAAAGTCTTTATACTTACAATCTTTTCACTTTTATTCACACACAAGACTTATTTGCCTCCTTGAATAAAGTTAAAATATCTACCAAAGTCAGTGATTAAGGGATTAATGTAAAAATATTGCACTTTTTATTGATCTGATTGTAATTCCCAGTCTATGTTATGTGTCAAATTTAAAGACTCTTGTGAGAAGAGTGGTTCTACTATAATACCTCTACTGTTATTCCCGGACAAGAGGAGTGACTTTGGGGTAAACTTTCCACCTCAACCATGATGAAAGATTTATTGTTGGGTTTTCAGCCTGTCCTTTAATGCTCATAAAATAATATTTTGAGAACAAGAATAAGGTCAGAAAGAAATTGCTTAATTTTGAATGCTATTTACTCATTGAATACTCCTTTTTCCAGTATCACTATCTTCCAGCTATCTAAGCAGAAAATCAAATTCAGATAAATCTCAACACCCTTTAGAATAAATTCCAAAATTAAGAAAAGAACCTCAGGTATCACACATGACTGGATAAAGAAGTTCTATCCTGTTCCACATCATGTGCCTTTTTGAAGGGAGGAAAGCTTACCACCTCATACTCCAATTCCAGTGAATCAACCCAATTCTTGTTCCCTTCACAGACTCATATTCCCTTTTGTTTACTTAGCAGCCTAAACTACCTAGGAAAATGAGGGACATCTATAAGCCATACATTATCATCAAATATCCTCAATATAAAACACTGAGAAGGGCACATTGCCTACCTTCTGTTCTTCCCAATAATGCATAGTCTCATTCTGATCTCAAGAAGACATCAGAAAAACAAATTCTAAGGCATTTGGAGGAGGAAAAAAAAATGACTAACCAGTACTTTCCAAAATTGTTAAGATCCTGAAAGAATAGACTAGGGGATTGTCATAGAGTGGAGGAGATAAAGGAGAGATGATGATTAAATGTAGTATGGGAAAATGACTGGATCATCTAACAGAAAAAAGAACATCAGTAGAAAAATTGGTGAAATACAAATAAGTTCTATGCTTCAGCTAACAGTGCTTATTATAGTAAGGTTAACTCTTGTTTTTGTAAATGTTCTGTAGTTATGCAAAATGTTAACATAAAGAGGCTGGATGAAGAGTATATGGGAATTCTATTTTTTCAACTCTTCCATTAGACTTATCTCTAAATTCTAAAAAATAACTGCTAAAAATACAAAGGAAAAAAAAGTCCCACATAATGTGATAAAGAAGGATGGAAGGAGGGAAAGAAAAAAGAAGAAAAGAAGGAAGAATTACTCTAATTTACAGAGATATTAAAAAGGTAAAAAAAAAAGATAATTCCTCAATATTGGCACAAAAACTTTTTTATGCAAATAAGGTCAGAAAATAGCATAACATGGTGATTAATACTACGGATTTATATTCAGATAAATCTGGGTTTGAAACCTGATTTTATCACTTACTAGCTATGTGTATTGTCATATTACCTAATGTCTCTACACCTCAATTTTTCTCATAAACAGAATAGACATGTTAATTGTATCAACTTCATAGGGTTGTTATGTGGACTAAGTAGTATTATCATCAAAAAGATCTTAGCACATGTCTAGTATATAAAAAACACTTAATGAATGAAAACAATATTATCCCAGAAATTGGCACTATTTATTCTCATTTCCAAAATTATGCCTTTTTTTTCACTTGTAGAAATTAAAATTCTCCATTGCATTCAAGCTCATTCAAATCTGATTCATCTTTCAAATGCCAACAGACTCTCCCTACCTCCATAAACCTATGATACATGCTTTAGCCCCCAATTTTGCATATGGTTTATATATAGCTTTCACTGTTTTATATGTGTAGTAGGGACAGCCTCATTTCTTCTTATACTTTTCTTAATGTTAAGCACACATAATAGATATTCAAAGAAGTCATGACAGTTTACGATCATGATATTTTTTAGTGTTTCTAGAGCAATCTGTTCACACCAATGGATTTAGTCATTGGAAATTTGGAGGCCTGTCCAAAGAGAACATAAAGACACCATAATTAAAAGTCCTTTAAAGAATAAATAAGTCTTTAAGAATACTCTTCATCCAAATGAAAACTAAATTAGATTATCTGCCACCATCTCTGGGGTCAATGGCACGTACTTTTGTCTTACAAAGAAGACAATGTAAAATAAAGCCTTTCTAGGACTTCCATAGACACATTTCTTTGAGTGAAATCCATTCTCTCAGGAAACTTATCCAGAATTCCTAATAATGGTCGAATTCTGACAAAGATACCATGGCTAAACACACCACCAGGAAAAACACATTCATTGCTTTTAGTGATTCTCTTACATAACTTTAGGGTTTCCTAAGTGCTTTTAAGTATATTGTTTCAATTGATTCTCATGAAATTCCAAGATACTATCTGGGAAGTATTATTCTCCTCAGTTTGCAGATAAAACAATTGAGGTCCAGACTTGTCAAAAATCAAACAACTAGTACGTTGCAATTTAAATCTCTTTTCAACCAGCTTTTATGGAGGATCTCCCATGGGCTTCCCATGTGAACTCTTTTTGGTCCACGTGATTTTTTTGAAAAGAATTATTTTATTTAACTTTATTTATTTATTTATTTATTTGACCAGAGAGGGACAGAGTAAGAGAGATAGAGAGGGAAAGTGAGAAAGCAAGTCACCAGATATAGGACTCAAATCGCAGTCAGCCATATGGAAGTCCAGTGTCCTTTAACCACTGCACTAATTGCTGGCCCCAATTTTTTTTCTGTCATAGTACTATGTATATCATGAAGGATTGCAATCATCAACCTACTTGTTTGTCATTTCTCTGCACTGTAAGCTCTCACAAGCATGTCT
>NW_006159703.1:93457-101126 GCF_000334495.1 Tupaia belangeri chinensis | reverse complement strand
TTCCCTAGTTATTGCCCTAGTGCCTAGTACCAAGAATGTATTCAGTAAACACTCACGTAATAGACTAATGGGGGTAGCTCAAACCTGAAGCTAAAGGATGTACCAAAGGATTTCTGATAAATGGTTTTGGATAAATGAAGATTATACCATCCCTTCTCCAGATGTGATCATCTGATGACCCAGTTTTTCCCAATGGAGAGCCTGGCAATGGAAGATTTATACACTACGCTCTTGAGGAAAGAACAAGCCCTACCCATTGAGATGAGTCAATTGGAGGCCGACAGATGGCATGGTGGTTAAGGGGCTGAACTCCCAGATGGCCAATTGCAATTTGAGTCAAGGACCTGGAATCTTGCTTTCTCACTTTTCCTCCCTCTGGTCAAATTAAAAATAATAATGATAATAAATGAAATTAAATAAACAATTCTTAAATAAAAAAAGAGAAAGATGAGTCAAGATAATCATAAGGGAACCTGATAAAGCCCAGTAATAATCACACTTGCCAGGTAAGGCCATTTATCTGAACAAGGCTCAATTTTGACTCGATCGCACTACCTAGGCTATTCTCACTTCTCCCAAAGAAGAGTAGAGACGTGACAAGCTTTGACTTAAAGGTACCAAATTAGGGCCGGCTCCATGGCCTGGTGGTAAAAAAATCTGGAACCCACATGTCCAATTGCACGCAATTGAAATCCTGGCTCTGGTGGCTTGAAAAACATGCCAGGAACATGTGAGTGTGGATCCAAAATTCAAAAAGGACAGAGAAACGGATGAGAAGAGATTGTGGTGTGACCATGCCCCTTTAGGGGAGGTGATTTTCTCCCTGTCCCTCTCTTTCTCTCTCTGTCTCTTTCTGGTGAGTATGCACATCCTCTGTCAATAAAATAAAATAAAGCTACCAAACTAAAGGTAACAAGTGCTCCAAATGAAAGTTAAGAGGCGCTTTCCTCAGGATGATGAAATACTGAAATAGAATCCTAAGAGACACTGAGAAGTCAGTGTCTGGAAATCTTCATAACAATAGAAACCCATGTGAAGTATTTCCCTTCCTGAATGTTGTTCAGCTATATGACCCTACGGCCTGCTCCCCTCGTTATACTACGTTTGATGTTTGCTCCCACCTCCTTCACTGCAACCATAGCTACTTCCTTCTGTCCATGGCCATCTGGTTGCACAAGACCCATCTTCAGAATCAGAACTATGAAATGTTTGCAGAACTTGTGGTTTTTCAGAAAGTTGGCAGAGAATTTGTTCTCCACAGTGATGACATCGATTTTCCGTGTGGGAAAAATTCCAGCCACTAGTAACACTATCCAATGCTAAGCAACCAGACTGGTTTCAGGAGGCTGTGTGGTGTCTGAAAAGAGCACCAAACAGCAATTTGAAGACGCAGTTCTGCCCTTTACTCTTCCATACACTTCAGTGTGACCTCAGATAAATCACTGAGTTTCTTGGGGGGCACTGTTTCGTTTTCTCATTCATAAATTGAGGATGGGCCTTCCAGATTCCTTGTACTAAGCTCTGCTATGTGAATAAAAACTGACAAGGAGGTGAAAGACATGGAAGAGCATAATTATAAATTTTAAGGGACCATTAACCATTTTTGCCCCAGACTAATCAAAAGTGTAGGCTGGTTTTTTTTGTTTTGTTTTGTTTTGTTTTGTTCCAGAAAAAACTGGCCATTTTTGCCCCAGACTAATCAAAAGTGTAGGCTGGTTTTTTTTGTTTGTTTGTTTTGTTTTTTCTGTTCCAGAAAAACTGGAAAGCAAATGTAACAGGTTTAGAGGAGACTATCTGGGTCAAAATAAAGGGAAAATGTGTATTAATTAAAATAAAAGACGGTCCAAAAGGATGAGGAATACGAGAGATCATTTATAATCACTAGAAAAATAAATCACAAAGGAAAATGATGTGAAGGCATTTATGTTTAACCTGCTCTAAATAAAAATAGCCAACAGATAAATTCACTGTTTGGACCATCTGCATTTGATAAGCATAAGTTTAAATCCTGGCACCATCTGCTCAACTGGAATTTAATACTGTATCAATATGCCAAATCACAATTACGATAGCAAGGATAGCAGCCTCATGGCTTATGATCTAAATAGTGACCATTTTTTAATAGGATGAAAAACCAGAGCCAAGGCAACCTGGTTGAAAATTATTTTAATACTTTGTGTTCGCCCTGATTAGAGCCAAATAGAGGCATGTAACTGGCAAAGCCACAAGCAACCAGACTTTTGGAGTAGGAGAAATATTCTGGATAGGGGCCCAGAATACCTAGGACATATGAGAAAAGCAATGAAGGCAGAGAATCAAAGCACAGACTGTATAATATTTCTGTCGATCTAGAACTAATCATGGTACTTGACCCATTAGCATATATTAGTTACAGGGCAATTTTTAGGTAGGAAGCAAGCAAGCCATTAAAGTATAGTCCAGTGTTGAGACAGACATTAGCAGCATGATAAATTCTCAAATTTTGAAACTTTCAAGATCACTTAGTCCAGAGCCCTTACAAACAAGGAAATGGAGGCCCACAAAGTTAAGAAACATTCCCAGGTCACCATATAGTTAGTCAAAGAACAAATCACCTTTCTACCAGCCCAATACTTACCCCATGATGTCTCCTCAGAGTTCTAGTCCTGAATATATTTGCATAGATCTTCCCCCTTCCTTGCCAAATAAGGTCATGGTTTTTCAAGCCACTTACCCAATGCCTTTTCTAAATAAATTTGCTACCTTACTATTCTAAGCTGGTATTTTTCATAATCTGTAATATGTTACAAAATATGAGTTGTACATATATTATCTCTATATTATAATATCCATGATTTTTAGGTATGTGTAAATAATAACATGATTGCTACTATCCTTTGTTCCAGACATTTCAGATTACCTATCAATTCCATAGCATTTCATGGAATGATGCCATCAAGGTGCCATGCCTCTCAACATGCTACTCATTTTGATTGGATGGTCTCTTCCACCCATTTGAGATTTCCACCCATCAGGCCAATTCTGGCTTATCTTTGAAAGTCCAGCTCAAACGTTGCTTCTTCTCTAGTGCTTTCCCTGACTTCAGCCAATAGGAAGAATTGATTTCTTTCTCTGAATTTTAATTTTGCTTACATATACAGAACATTTTTTTTTGAGAGGTTTTTGCTATAGGGCACGTGCACTCGCCAAACAGACAGAGAGAGACAGAGAGACAGAAAGCAGGAAATCACCCCCCAGGGGGGATGGCCACGCCGCAATCCCTTCTCCTCCATTCTCCTCTCGGGATCTTGGGCACGCACGCACACGCGCCCGGCGTGAGTTTAAGCCACCGGGTCCGGGACTCGAACCGCGGTCGACTACGTGGGAGTCCAGCGACATAGCCATTACGCTAACTGCTGGTCCCCATATACAGAACATTTTATCTGACAGTTACTGGTATTTGTGTTTATGTTGCCACTAGACTATTAGCACTTTATGAGTAGACAGGGTTCTATGTATCTTGAGTTTGTAACAGTTGCCTGGCATGCAGGAAGGCAATAGTAAATGCTTTCTTGTTTAATTGTATCAATGCTATAACAGAATCATTGTCAAGCTTTACGTCTTTCTAGTTCCAGATTCTGTACATTGACAATGACTATTTTGTCCAAAACTTATCATAGTAAGCATTGGCTCAATATTTCTAAAACATGCAAAGGAGAGGAATTAGAGAAAACAGAGAAGGAATGAGTACCTTCATACTCACAAGTTACTCAAACTCTTATAGTAGGTTTTGTGCCCTTTAAAATAAGAATCAGATATTAAAATATTTTCAGGGCCAGCCTGTGTTGCAGTGGTGAAGGCAGCTGGATTACACATGGCTAACCCTGTGGTTTGAGTCCTGAACCTGGTGGCTTGAGAAACACTCCTAGTATGTGCATATGTATGCCTAAAATCTCAAGAGAAAGGAGAAGTTGAGAAGAGAGAAGATTGCAGCATGACCATTCCCCATGAGAGGGGTGGTGCTTTCTCTCTCTGTCTCTGTCTCTCTATCTCTTGCTCGCTCTCTCTCTAGTTAGTGTATGCCTCCTCTCATAAAACTAAAAACAAAAAAGTTTCAAGTCATATTCCTATAAACATGAATTTTCAATACCGAATTTCAAAAGACTTATCTGAAGGTTGATAAGGAAAGATCATTCTATTTTTCTATCCAAAAAGCTTTTAAAATGTTTTCTTATCTATAATATAATAGTAATAACAATAATTAAAGCTAACATTTACTGAGGGCTTACTATGAGCCAGGTACTTTGCTAAACACTTTACATTATTATTTCATTTAACCTTCTCAGAAACTCTGCAAGGTAGTAATGTCATCATCTTCATTTTAAAGAGTGGAAACTGAGGCATAGAGAGTTTAAGTAACTTGTGCACATCAAGTCAAACAAGGGCTATCTGGCAGAGTAAAATTGACTCTAGCCTCTGCCCTTGTTAAATGCAACTCATAGAAAATAAGTGTTCATTCTGAAAATTCACTGAAGCTCTCTGAGTTAGGCAGGAGACAGCACGTTTTTGCTTCTCTTCACTATAGACTGAGAAGTCCCGCCCTTGGGAGAAGCACATAGAACCTCCAAAGAAGGAGGAAACATGAGTGAGTCTTTATTGTGTTTCAGTCAAGATGAATGGGTTGTTAAAAGGTTGAAACCACTGGGGATGAGCAATTGGTGTAATGGCTTAGTCAGTGGACTCCCACGTGGCCAACCGCAGTTCAAGTTCCGGATCTGGTGGCTTAAACTTGTGACATGGACATCCCCCATGGGCGGTGATTTCTCGCTTTCTGTCTCTATGTCTCTCTCTGTTTTTCTGGTGAAGTCCCAAAAACAAAACCCCCCCAAAAAAAAAAAAAAAAAAAAAGATTGAAACCACTAAATCAGTGGACCACACTTTGTGAATGAAAACAAAAATATCACCCATGCAAAATGATTCTCACTAAAAGCATAAGCTCAGAATATTTTATTCCATCAGTTGGGTGTCCTGGTTGAGCTCAGCCTTAGTGAGACTAATGTGTTGGGACCAGCATTTGGCGTAATGACTATGTCGCTGGACTCCCATGTAGTTGACCACGGTTCACGTCCTGGACCGGTGGCTTAAAAGTCCGGATCCAGCGGCTTAAACTCATGCCGGGCACGTATGCATGTGTGCCCAAGATCCCAAGAGGAGAATGGAGTAGAAGGAATTGTGGCATGGCCATCCTCCCTGGTGGGTGATTTCTTACTTTCTTTCTCTGTCTTTCTGGCGAGAACACACATGCTATATCTAAAACTTCTCAAAAAAAAAAAAAAAAGAGAGAGACTTGTGTGTATATTTCTTGGCAATTATTTATTTATTGCTTGTTCTGCAGTTGTTAGCTTTCTTCTAGAAGAAATAGAGTTAATAATGCATTTCTGTTTGCATCAGGGGAGAGAAAAAGGCTGGAGTCCCTTTGGGGAGAGATTGTCTCAACAACTCATTTTTTTATCACAACTGTTGTATACAGAAAAAGGAGGGATTGTGAGGTGCATTACACACACACAACTTCTTTGTACAGTGCATTATAGTTTACCAAGCATTTATCTATAAACATCATCTTATTTAAGGCATACAACAAACTGACAAGGTGGATGCACTTGTTCCTATTTTTTTGGCAAGAAAACCCAGGTTGCAGTTTGTCTAGTAGCTTGTTGGGAGTGTGTGTGTTCTGGCTCATATAGCAGATAAGCAGCACAAGTGGGGTATGAAACTCTAGCCTTCTGATTCCAAGTCTAGAACTTTCCACTAAACAGCCACTATGTTTACCTGGCTTCAGTGCTTGAATGAACTTATTTACGAATTAGCTCATTGGCTCAATGCCTCTATACAAAATAGCTCATGATCCCTGGGATAAAGAAGGTACAGATGGTACACTTGGTATAATTTGACCAATCCAGACTTAATTTAAAAAAAAAAACTGTCTGAAGGTTTTATATGTCACATTTTTCACAAGAGAGTTATGATCTTAACTTTCACTTACAGAGTAAAGCTGGGGAGTACCAGCATTTGAGATAGATTGTCTGTGTTTCTTCCAAACAGGGAGGTTTGAACAACTCATCTTGACTTTTGAATTTAGAACTTCTGACGGCAACATCAAAAACAAAAATAACTCAATTCCTCCTCATTCCTGAAACTTGGCTGCTAATACGGCACCTGTTTGGCATCAGATGACTGGAAATGCAAACGTTTCTGTACAGAAGCAAAATAGAATCATTGAAGATTATATTCTTTACAATGGATCATCTCCTCCTGCTGTTAATTTTTTTTTCCTAAGCAGAAAATATTACAATTGTGTTTTAATCCTGGGAGACTTCTGTCTAGTAAATAGTACAGTTTCCTAGGTGCAAAGTAGATACTGCAGAAATTAAATGGCAAGTACTAATTAGTGTTTTCTGATTTTTTTGCAGCTCTTCCTAGGATTGACTGCCAGGGTAGAAGCAGATTGATCACAACCAGATAAAACTGGTCAGTATAATTCAAACACCTGGGCAATTTTGCCTTATCCTCCTAGGTAAACTGGGTTCTTTCATATTCATTATCAGTTCTATTTACAGAAGATGTGAAGGATGTAAAACAAGAGAAATCTGACTGTAACAATGAATTCCATTCAGACGGACTGTAAATTATGCAATAGCATAGTCTTTTGGAGATAGCTCTATAATGGACAGAACCTGAAGCCATCATCAATAGACTCTTTGTCTTTTACAGTAAAATAAAATTTAAAGAAGAGTGGGATGGGAGAAAGAAAGAACTGTGAGAGGGCTGGCATGCAAACCTCAAATACATCTTTTCTTTTTTCTTCTTTTTTTCTAAGCTTGAGAAGAGAGCCCTTTACAACCCAAAGGGTTGGAAACAGTTTAGTTTGATAGTATCAAACCCTCACAATATAGATTTCAACATAATTAGGTGATGAATTAAACATGATAGAATCAGAATATCTCCTGAGATTGAAGGAAATTGATAAGAAACACAGTCTTCACCTTAGCCTGTTACTACAAGAACAACAAAAACAGTTAATTCACAAGTGATATCACTTTCTCTTAACAGCTGGTATGGCTTCCTTCATGAGCCTAGAGGTCAGGTCAAGCTAGGAATATGGCAAGTACCTGCAAAGCATTTAAAATCGCTAAAAGACAGTTCTTCAATGATTAAGATATCACTGCCCTATCTGAGACTAAAATTACATGTTCTCCAATTTTGCATTAAAAAATAACCCCCAAATCTTTGGGTCTATTGATAAATTTGTACATAATTTGAGACTCTTTCATATGGAACCGTCCAAAGCTGCACTTTCCTAAACAATAGCCATTTGCTGCACGTAGCTATATAACACTTGAAATATGACAAGTGTCAGGGGGTGGGGGACCAGCAGTTGGCATAATGGCTATGTCGCTGGACTCCCATGTAGTCGACTGCGGTTTGAGTCCTGGACCCCATGGCTTAAATTCACACCGGGTACATGTGCTTGCATGCCCAAGATCCCAAGAGGAGAATGGAAGAGAAAGGATTGCAGCGTAGCCATCCCCTCTGGGGGTTGATTTCTCACTTTCTGTCTCTCTGTCTCTCTCTATTTTTCTGGCAAGTGCACATGTGCTATAGCAAAAATCTCTCCAAAAAAAAAAAAAAA
>NW_006159703.1:85989-93435 GCF_000334495.1 Tupaia belangeri chinensis | reverse complement strand
AAATGCGCTATAGAAAAAACAGCTCCAAAAAAAAAAAAAAAAAAAAGAAAAAAGAAAAGAAAAGAAAAAAGAAATAGAACAAGTGTCGGAACCAGCAGATGGCATAGCAATTATGTTGCTGGACTCCTACACTGCCAACCACAGTTCGAGTCCTAAATCTAGTGGTGCATGTGCATGCTTGCCCAAGATCCCGGGAGAAGAATGGAAGAGAATGGACTATGGCATGGCCATCTCCCCCAGGGAGTGATTTCTCACTTTCCTCTCTCTCTCTCTCCAGCGAGTACACACACCCTAAGGCAAAAACCTCTTGAAAGAAAAATAGAAAGAAGAAAAAAGAAAGAAAGAAAGAAAGAAAGAAAGAAAGAAAGAAAGAAAGAAAGAAAGAAAGAAAGAAAATAAGTGTGACAACTCAATTTTGAAATTTTGTGTAATGACTTTAAAATTGAAGTAATAAAAATATTTTTAATGTGCAATGGGGTATTTTTGATATATTGGGTTAAAACATTTTATTAAAATGAGCTTTACTTTTTAAAATTTTTTTTACTTTTAGTCATATGGTTATTATAAAACTTAAACTTACATGCATGGCTCACTTTATATTTCTCCTGGACAGTGCTACTGTAATGATTGCAAAGTCTGTTTTAAGGGAGAGAATCTTCTTTAGCCTTTTTCCCTTTAGGGAAAAAATCAACCTTAGCCTTCGTCAAAGGTTTTCTGGAAAGACAAAGATGGTAATTTGAAATTCTGGTAGCATGGTTATATATCATATAGAGGTTGAGACCCAGTCTTGGAACTCCATGGTTCAGGTTCAAATTCCACCTCTGCCTTTCACTAGCTGTGTCACCTTGGGCAAGTTGCCTAACCTTTCTGAGCTCATTACTTTGCATGTTCAGATAATGGATCTAACATAATTAGCAAGTAAGTGCTAAAAAAAAAAATTAGCTCTTACTCTCACTGTTGTCATTAGCAACTTTGGAAACACTATTTGAACATTATTAAGAGAATGTCTAAAATCCCAAAACAAATTTAAGAAAAACTGTGATCTTACAGACTAAATATGTGAATTTACGAGAGAAAAATAAAAATAACCTTTGGCAAACCACCAAATAATAAGACCACTAAACCCTAAGAGTGGCTCCTTTTTATTAATAAGAATTAATGATAGGATTGGACATCTTTGTTCTTTCTTTGTCTAATGCTTTCATTTCTTGAGCATGCAACAGTAGAAAGGAGCAAAGTTATAGCAGAGAATGAGGAGGGACTTTATCAATTCATGGTTCAGCCCAATACAAACCATGTACAGTATTCATGGATAACAATTTAAACTAATACTGTCCTGTTCTAATTTACATAGTAGAAATTGTATACCATAGACTCTACCTATAGTAAAGCCTAGTTGGAAAAAATGAGATGCAGGCAAGGAATAAAAATATTAGTATGAACTGGAAATTTAAGATAACATAAATACATGTACATTATTTTGCCTATCCATCTATATTCCTTAATAGAATGTAAATATGTGAGGAGAAAGTTTGTTCACCCTGAACCCAAATATACTCATTTCTTGGTATCCATGAGAGATTGGATCCCAAGTAAGAGGACCACCCCCACATGCCAAAGGCCTTAGATGCTTATGTCCCTTATATAAAATGGCATGCATTTGCACATAACCTACACACGTCCTCCCATACACTTGAAATCATCTCCAGATTACTTATAGGTAAACTTAGCATAAACTATAAGTGAAAAGGAAATATATCTAGAGATAAATTTCTTGATCATTTATCTTTTAGGGAGCCACCTCCCTAAAATATACCTAGTAGAGAGTGGGTGTATAATAAATACTTATCAAATAAGTGAATAAAGATAAAAATTTAGTATGACATATAACTTAAAGGAAGAAATTTAGGAGAATGAGTTCAGAAAAGTATACCCCAGATCACAGTTAGATATCGCAAAGTTTTGGGAACCAGCAGTTACGTAACGGCTATGTCGCTGGATTCCCACGTAGTCGACTGCAGTTCGCATCCCGGACCTGGTGGCTTAGAACTCACGCCGGGCGTGTGTGCGTGCGTGCCCAAGATCCCGAGAGGAGAATGGAGGAGAAGGGATTGTGGCATGACCATCCCCCCTGGGGGGTGATTTCTTGCTTTCTGTCTCTACGTCTCTCTCTGTCTGGCGAGCACACTCGCCCTATAGCGAAAACCTCTCAAAAAAAAAAAAGTGTTACATAAGCACTAAATAAAAGTGATATAACTTTACCTAACACTAAATTATCAGTGAAAGCAGAAAAGGGACATGCATAAGAATGTTTTGTGAATACCAGTTGTCTGCAAGACTCTCCACCTTCTAGAATAAAGCCCAGTAGCCAGTCATGTCATATAAGGCTCTTCACCATCTGTTCTCTATTTAGATTTCTGGTCAGAACCTGTGTTTGCTCCCTGCACTTAGATCTCAACTATGAAGTTCAGAGAACAGGCCATGCTTTATCTGATTTCCATACCTTGACACCTGCTAGTCCTTCTGCCTGAAATGCTATTACTTATACTACCTTCTTTATGACTTTACTTAATATGAGACACTTCACTGAAGACTCCCTGATCATTCTACACAAAAATAAGTACTTTCTATTTTTTTCTATACCTGTATCATTTCTATTACAAAGTACTTTATTTATTTTTTCCATAATAAATCCCTGAAATGATGTGTAAAAGGTATAGCTGCATAATAAAACTATGGATTTGTATTTTATATCATTGGCCTTCCCAAATAAAAGAAAAAATTAATAGCATGCCTAATTACACATCCCCTTTCAGATAGTATCTTTCAAATATCGTTCCCATATTTTATATCTTTTTTTTTTGGAGAGTTTTTTTTTGTTTTTTGTTTGTTTGTTTGTTTGTTTTTTGCTATAGGGCACATGCACTCTCCAGAAAGACAGAGAGACAGAGAGACAGAAAGCGAGAAATCACCCCCCAAGGGGGATGGCCATGCTGCTGCAATCCCTTCTCCTCCATTCTCCTCTCGGGATCTTGGGCATGCACACACACACGCCTGGCATGAGTTTAAGCCACCGGGTCCAGGACTCGAACTGTGGTCAACTAAATGGGAGTTCAGCAACATAGCCATTATGCTAACTGCTGGATCCCCATATTTTATATCTTTTAAGAATGATTTTTTTCCCCTTCCTAATTGAAAACTCACTCAGCTGGCTTAAATCCAATGATATTCACTTAAGGCTAAGGATTTGCCTTTTTCAGTATGCCTAGAGATTTCTATCTTTGTCTCAATTATATTAAATTTATGAGATATAGGTTTCTTTCACCAGTGTCAGCACTTTCATTTTTTATTCTCTACTTATATTTTACAAGATAGTAAGGATAAGATGCAATAAAATATTCAAATAATTATTCAAAACTTTTGTACTGGCAAAGATGATAATGCAACTGAAATTGAATTCTCAGTTACAATTCCATATAATACCTTTCATCTTTGTAGCCCTGGAACATGGGACAATGCAATACACTGCTGTTTAGTAGGTGGTTAATAAATCCATGTCGGTGAATGAAATATTTGGTAGGCAAATGACACAAAGCATTCAAAAATTCCTCAACCCATTTCACTAATTGGCCATAGCATAGAAGTGACAAAACATCACATATGAGTCATTATACACAGATTATAGGAGATACAAAACTCACAAACCAGATTCAAACCCCAGTGCTACAAATTTATAGTTTTGGGAACTTGGACTTACTTACCAATACCTAGTCTTAATTTTTCTCTATAAATTGAAGTCATTATAAAGATGAACTAACACAATTCCTGGTGCGTACAATACCATGATTGTTGAATACTTCCAACTCCTCTTTTCCATAATTTGTATCCTCCCTTAATCATTCACTTTCATGGCCATACCCTGAACCATATCATTATTAATTATTTGACACCTCCATGAGCTCAATTTCAAACAGTCACCATGCCCCCCTATCTCATTCTCTCCCCAAACTCTTTGATCTCACAGGTATCTTCAACTCATTGATCCAACATTTTTTATTATTTCTCATTTCCTTCATATCCCCACTGAGCCACTGAATTTCTTTCTTTTTTCTTTTCTTTCATTTTCTTTTTTAGAAATTTATGCCTTAGGGTGCATGCACTCACTAGAGAGACAAAGACAAAGACAGTGAGAGGGAAAGTGAGAAGTCACTCCTCAGGAGGAATGACCACACTGCAACCTCTTCTCCTCCATTCTCTTCCTGGGATCCTGGGCACATATGCACAAGGACCTGGAATGATTTTGAAGCCACTGGGTCCAGGCCTCAAACTGTGGTCAGCCATGTGGGGGTCAGTGAGGTAACCACTATATCATCTGCTGATCCCAATATCCTCGCTGAATTTCTAACCCAATTTAAATTCAATGGTCAGTCATTTTAATGACTCTCTTTTTTTTTTTTTTTTTTTTTGCCATGGGATATATATGCTCACAGAATAGAGAGACAGAGAAAGAGAGAGAGAGAGAGAAGGAAACTGATAAATCACTTCCCAGGGGGCGATGTCATACCTCAATCCCTTTTCTTCCATTCTCCTCCTGGGGTTTGGGGCCTGCACACAGACACTCATGAATCAGGACTAAGTCTGCACAATTGATTCTGTGGGATCCAGTCATCTTTTTTTTTTTTTTTTTTTTTTTTGAGAGGTTTTCGCTATAGGGCACGTGCGCTTGCCAGACAGACAGAGAGAGACATAGAGACAGAAAGCGAGAAATCACCCCCCAGGGGGGATGGTCACGCCACAATCCCTTCTCCTCCATTCTCCTCTCGGGATCTTGGGCAAGCACGCACATGTGCCTGGTGTGAGTTTTAAGCCACTGGGTCCGGGACATGAACTGTGGTCGACTATGTGGGAGTCCAGCGACATAGCCATTATGCTAACTGCTGGTTCCTGAATCCAGCCATCTTAACCCATATGCCACTTGTTGGCCCATGACTATCTTTGGTACATATTCAATTCTGCCTAAGCTTTGCAAAACTCCATAGCTACTGGTTAAAATCAAATCTGGGCTTTCTCCCCACTTGCACTCATGCAGTCAGACATGCCTGGAGCAAAATGGACAACCATGCTGAATGATCTTAATTTTAAATTTATGGCCATTTGTTTCAAATGAGTCCTTACTGCCACTAATCAATACATTTCCCTAGTTTATTCATTGACCCACAGTTCTGCATTATTATTTTATGCTACTTTTCTCTTCAGACATCAAATAATTATTTTCCTATGTGTGTGTTGCATGTGTGTATATATATATATATATATATGTATATACCACTACTATATATATATCTACTGCATATCTGTGTTATATACATATATCCTAGTATTAGATCATCAGGAAGGTCATGATATATTTTTCTATGCAAAAATGAGTCATGACTTTCCCATGGACACAATACTCTGGATGACTTCACAAAAGGGTCATAACAAAGATTAAACTCTTCATGCCTTTGGTTCCATTTCTTTTTTCTTATCAAAGCTACTCTTCTATCTTCTACATTGCTGATTTCATAACAACTGGGTCCATTCTATCACTATATAAATATGTTATGCTGATTCTTCTACTATCTTAAAACACTACCTTTGTTCTCACTTTCAACAGTTATACTAATTTCTACATTTCATTTTATAGCAAAACTTCTTGAATGTGTTATCTCATTCAATTTCTCAGTTTCTCTACTCCCATCCTCTCTTAAATACATTCTAATAAGACTTTTGCCCTGACCAATTCACCAAAACTGCTTATTGTCAAAGTCACCGATGACTTCCACATTAGCATAGCCAATAGGCATTACTCTCAGTTCTCAAAGAACTTACTCTTTCAGTAGGGTGTGCTTAGTTAATAATTTCCTCCTGACTGAAGCACTTTCATTTTCCCTTCACTTCCAGGACACCATACTTTCCTTGCTCTCCTCCTACCTTACTGATCACTCCTCAGTCTCCTTTGCAAGTTCTTCCTAAACTTTCAAATTTTAACACTTAAGTGTTCATTTCTTAGTTCTTGAACCTATTCTCTTTTCTCACTGAATTCTTCTATTGATATTGTTACCCAGTCTCTAGGGTTTAAATAGTTTCTACATGCCAGTGACTTCTAAATTTACATCTTAAGGCTACAACTTACCCTTCAATGACAGACCCAAATAAACAACTTCCTACTTCCTACAGTCAATGAGTGTCTAATAAACATCTTCAACTTTACATGCCCAGAATTTGAATTTCTAATATTACCTCCAAAAACCTATTATTTCTTCAGTCTTCTTTATCTTGGTTAATAGTAACTCCATTCTCCCCAGTTGCTTAAACTAAAAATCTTGATGTTATACTTGACATTATTCTTTCACCCATAAAGCACATCCTGCCATTAACACATCCTGATGTCCCTACCTTTAAAATAGATCCAGAATCTGACCATTATTACCATTTACACCCTTACTGCCTTTATCTGAGTCATCATTGTCTCACAACAGGCTCATTCTAATAGTCATCAAATACCCTGATTCTTCCTTTGGCTCTAATAGTCTGTTCTCAGAACAGTACCCAGAGTTGAATATATCAACTACCATTTTAAGATATAAGTCAAATATCCATCAGTAGGCAGCTTTATTTTTAAAGGGCATGCATACTCACCATAGAGAGAGAAAGTGAGGGAAAGTAATAGAACACGCTGCCAGGTCTGGGACTTGAACTATGTGAGAGTCCGATGCCCTAACCACTACACCACCTGTTGATCCCAGCAGTCATTTTTTTTTTCTGAAGAGATTTTTGCTATAGGGCATGTGCTCTCACCAGACAGACAAAGAAAGACAAAAAGCGAGAAATCACCCCCCAGGGGGGATGGCCATTCTGCTGCAATCCCTTCTCCTCCATTCTCTTCTCGGGATCTTGGGTACACACGCACACGCGCCCAGCGGGAGCTTTAAGCCACCGGGTCTGGGACGCAAACCGCGGTCGACTACATGGGAGTCCAGCGACATAGCTATTATGCTAACTGCTGATCCCTCAGCAGTCATATTTTTAAAATAGGCCAGATCACATTACTTGTCTGCTCAAAACCCAATAATGGCTGTCAAGTCACCTGCATTCAAAGCCAATGTCCTTATAAAGACCTACAAGTCTCAGGGGCCAGCAGGTAGCATGGTGGTTAAGGCGCTGGACACTCCCCCATGGCTGACCATGGTTCAAGTTCCGGACCTGGTGGCTTGCTTTCTTGCTTTCCTTCTTTCTGTGTGTCTGTCTTTCTCTGGTCAAATAAAAATAAATGAATGAATAAATACAATTAAATAAATAATTCTAAAAAAAAAAAAGACCAACCTTGGACTTGAGATTGTAAATTTTCCCATCAAAGCTTCTGCTCAGCCACTCATTTTCTTGTCATTAAAACAACAGTACTGA
>NW_006159703.1:64508-85743 GCF_000334495.1 Tupaia belangeri chinensis | reverse complement strand
CCATTCTCTTCTCGGGATCTTGGGTACACACGCACACGCGCCCAGTGTGAGTTTTAAGCCACCGGGTCTGGGACGCAAACCGCGGTCGACTACATGGGAGTCCAGCGACATAGCTATTATGCTAACTGCTGATCCCTCAGCAGTCATATTTTTAAAATAGGCCAGATCACATTACTTGTCTGCTCAAAACCCAATAATGGCTGTCAAGTCACCTGCATTCAAAGCCAATGTCCTTATAAAGACCTACAAGTCTCAGGGGCCAGCAGGTAGCATGGTGGTTAAGGCGCTGGACACTCCCCCATGGCTGACCATGGTTCAAGTTCCGGACCTGGTGGCTTGCTTTTTTCCTTTCCTTCTTTCTGTGTGTCTGTCTTTCTCTGGTCAAATAAAAATAAATGAATGAATAAATACAATTAAATAAATAATTCTAAAAAAAAAAAGACTTACAAGTCTCTACACAATCTTGCCCACTGTGACTTCTGTGATCTTATTTTCATTAAGCCTCTTCCTCCCTTACCTGCTCCAACCACACTGCCACCCTAAGCTGTTTCTCCGATAGACCCAGTATTCTGTTACCTTGGGAACTCAGTAATCTTCTGCCTGTTAGATGCCTCATAATTTGAGACTTCATCTCTAAGCCCTTATTTAAATATCACCACCTCTGTGAAAACTTCCCTGCCTTCTGCATAAAATTATAGCACACAGCCCTCACCCTATCCCACCTTTTCTCCATAGTGTTTGTCTCCATAATCATGTGACATAATTTACATTTTACAATGTTGCATATTATCCATTTCCTTAGACATGCACTCACACACACACTGTAGACTATAAACTCCTTGAAGGCAGAAAAAAAATGTTTTTAAGTATTATTTTATTTAACTTTATTTATTTATTCATTTGTTTATTTCAATTTGACCAGAGAGGGACAGAGAAAGAGAGAGAGAGAGGAGGTGAGAAAGCAAGCCACCAGGTCCAGGACTCGAACTGTGGTCAGCCATGAGGGAACCCAGCACCTTAAACTACCACGCCACCTGCTGACCCTGAAGGCAGAAAGTTTTGTTTCTTTATTCAATGCTGAATCTCAGTGTCTAGCACATTGTTTGGCATAGGTATTTAATAAGTATTGTTGAATAAATGAATACATCTTAGCAAAAAGACTGGCAGAGATGGAAAACACTCCCATAAATGTTAAGTGTTAACTATTACAGCATTATGTATTCCTACAGACACAGGTTTGGTTTTGATTTTTTGATCTTGTATTTTTTTTCCTCAAACTCGGAATCACTCCAGGCTCAATATGATTGTGGATTCTCTAAGCAATAATAAAACCCATTTTATTTAATGAACTCTTATATCATACTTTCTATGTTTCAGGGATTGCTCTCAATGTGATAAAAATATTAGCTCATGAAGAGAAAGAAATTTGCACTCTATGAACAATCCAATGTAATTTAGAAATTAAAAGTGTTTATATATTTGGAGTCAGACAAAGGACTTCAATCTGAATCCTGAATTTATTATTTATTAGTTATACATTTGGGTAAAAAAAAAATCTACCTAGGTTTCAGTTTTCACATCTGTAGAATGGGAAAAATAAAAATAATCCCTACATTTCAATCATTCTACTGAAAAATCCCATTGTTCTCAAGAGAAAACATTATACTATGTACTAAGCACTTTTTGCATTGTCTGCTGCATGCCTTGCACCCAATCAGTGGCATCTATAATTTAAGATAGGGAAAAGCAAACAGTTAAATAGGGAAAAACAAAAATCATGAAAAATGAGGAAAAAACAAGAGCCTGTGCTTTCCTGTCTCTAGAGTGCTAAGATTTTCATCAAGATTCAGAAAAGAAAGGGTTTGAGAGAATCAATTGATTTTAAAACCAAGAATACACTTTTCTTTTTTGGTTGCAACCTTGCTGTTGTAATAGCTAGGTTTCTAAAGTAATGGAAAGATATTATTAACATAAAATACTTACACCTAAATTATGTTCCCAAATAACTCTTTCCAAGGGCTGACCTGAGCAAGCTACTAAAACAGAAACTCATTTTCAAGATAATTTATGATTTAAACTGAATTTCAGATTAGTCATAGGTTCATGCTTAAATGTAGTACCCTTTCTCTGAGGACCAACAATACTTGTTAAGCAACTTGATTAACTATGTTTAAAATTATCTCACTCATCTCTTGCTACTAAGGCTAGAGCCAGAAACTGCTAAATTGCCTTTTATTTAACTGAGGTGTAGATGGTTACTGATTGGCTTATCCAGGCTCCTGGCTAGACTGGAGAGCAGGAGGGTGAAGTCTGGGCAGAGGGTATTTTTAAAGATTATATTTAGATAGATGGATATACAGGTAGTAACACATTGCTGAACCACAGGGATATGTTTGGGAAAATGTGTCTGCAGGCAATGTTGTCATTGTCCAAACATCATAGAGTAAACTTACACAAACCTAGAGGGTATAGCCTACTCTAAACCTAGGCTATATGGCATACCTACATGTTCCTTATGCACCACTATTGTATGTGTGGTCCACTGTGGACTGAAACATTGTTATAGGTACTGTATGTTTGTACATGTATGCATATGTATGTATGATTTACTTCATTTATTTTGGGGGAGATTTTTGCTGTAGGGCATGCGTGCTTGCTGGAGGGACAGAGAAACAGAAAGCAAGAAATCATCAGCCCCCCCTCCCGCCCCCAGGAGAGATGGTGACACCACAATCTCTTTCTTCCATTTGCCTCTTGGGATGTTGGGCATGCATGCACATGTGCCCAGTGTGAATTTCAACCCTCCAGATCACGGATTTGAACCATGGTTGACCATGTGGAAGTCCAGCACCTTAACCACTATGCCATCTGCTGGCCCCTGTATGATTTATTTTTGTTTAGGTATTTGTGAAGTGGGGGAAGACAAGGATAAATTCTCCATATTCTACTTTGAATAATTTTTACATTCTTTTGTACTATGAAATTTTGTGCCTTTTCATATCTGGTACCTAGGAAATCAAATTCTTAAAAATAATGCTGTGTAGGAGTCTCTGGGAGAAGAGATTGTATCCCAGAAGTTCTGTGTGGGTATCTGAGGACAGATTTGCAGATTTCAGCCCAATCTGGTTTAATTTTTTTAAAGCTGTATCATGGGAAAACTGTGTTCTTAAGACTTGAAATTTGAAGGGGAAAGAGAAAGGAAAATCAGCCATGTTGAGCACCTTCTACCATCCACACATCCTGCTGGAGGCTTTATGTGGGATTCTCATTTCATCTTGTGAGGCGGTTCCCTTGAATAGCTACTTTAGCTGTTCAAAAAAGATAGCACAGCCATCTGGTATTCTGTGGCATGACAGTTAAGAATGCCAGATTTGGGGTCAAGACAATTTGGTTGTAAGTTTTGTTTGTACCAATTATTAGATAAAGTGGCGGCATCATGGGCGTATGGGATAGGGAGGATTATATGAAGTTCAGTCCTATCACCCACCCTCCATCCGTTGACCCTCACCCCTATTCTTCATATAAACCAATGTACTTTTCTCAATTTAAAGGGTTCTAGGTTTCTTCCATCCAGAAATGCTGAAGCAGCCACTAACAGTGTGACTTTGAACTAATTAAACTTCTCTGAACCTCAATTTCTCATTGTAGAGGTTTTCTGAGGATTAAATGAGGAATGCTTGATATGACACACAGCATAGAGCTCAATAAAGGATAGCTATGATTACTGTGAACATGTCAGAATTTAAATATATTCTACTACATACTGATATTTTATTTTTACCCGAAGTCAGGAGGACTTTAGTAACAAGTTATAGCAATTATTTGATTACACTGCATCTGGTTGTTTGGAAGAAAACTTGTTTTCTCATAAAACGAAGCAAATTACCAAGGCAAATCACATACTATAAGAAATCAGAAAATATAGCTATGATAAAGAAGAGAGTGCTCCTGCTGCTTTTATACAGAAGAAATGGCTGGTATGAAAAATTATATACAAACACCCCCACAATAGTTTTTCTGTTTGCAATTAATTCTCCATGTCAGAATAAAAGGCATCACTTTAACCAATAATTTTACCATAGCTTCTTAAGATCTTTGAAAAAAAGATACATTATATTGATCTAATGAAATAATACACCAACCTTGGGCTTTATTGACAATATGGAAAACAACTCCAAACTACTATGTAGAAAAGCATGTAAAGTCAGTTGCAGAAACCATTTTCCCCTATCTTTCTTGAAATCTAGGAGGGTTTTTTTGCTTATTTTGTTTTTAATTTATAAGAGAGAGAGAGAAATAAAGAGAGAGAAAAGAGTAGAGCAAAGGGAGAGAATGAGAGAGAGGAGTATTTTTTTATAGAGTCTTACCGCATAGCGATCTTTCCTGCTCTAGCTTCTTAGTTAACTCAAATGGCAGGCATGTATCCATCTGTTCTAGGCTGGACCAGGAACCAAAACCAGGCCTTCTGCCACACAGCCTCAGCCACTGTACAGTGGCACCTTCCCAATTGTGCCACAGTGCTGGATCTACATTCTCTTGTCAATAGAAAGGCTATCATTGATTGTGTTGCTACACAAAAATGTAAAGTGAATAATCAAGATAACATTCTCTGAAATATTCCAAAATAAAAGCAAAATTAATATATCTTTGTTCTTTGATTTTTCTAATAATTGCCTTCATAGAAACTTGTACTGAGGACCAAATATAAGTCAAATAAAAACAAACAAATAAAAATGAACACATAGCTAACAACCTCATAAGAACTAAAAAGCCAATTTTTCAAAAGAGGAAAATTCACAATTTGCTTAACCTGGATTAGTTTTTTTCAAACAGCTACACTCAAACTTATGTTTCCTAGAATTGTCCCGAGTCATGAGGAAAAATGACAGGAGGGGCGGGAGGAACATCTTACCTACCCCGAATTTCCATCAAAATAGCATCACTTAAGATGTCCTGTACATTGACTTCTATCTACAATGTTGTTTAAAGTCTAGCAATTCAAAGAGAGGAAAATGAATCAAAAAATCATGCAATCCACCCTCCACTATTAATGCTGACTTTATAAATCCGGTTGATATTCTGCCTCACTTAAAAGATGCAAGCTTCCTATTCAGCGTTACAGTTTATGAGGCTTTGATAAAGGATTTGTTGTTCTCCATTTGACTAGTACCTACACACCATAACTATATGATCATTACACAAGTAAAGGAGAACAAAAGATACCCATCATATCTTTGTTTTGTTTTGCTTATTTACTTCCTTTATATGACAGACAGAGAGACAGACAGCTTTGACAGGGTCTTCATGTTCCTAGCCCTAAACCAGCCAGGATCATGGGGCATCCAGCATATTCAGGTAGTCCCAGGACACAAACCTGGAGCCTTCCCATATAGTCTGTAGCATTGCACAGTGGTGCCCCTATTGCTTGAGCTGCTGTAGCTGGATCACCCAATGTATTTTTGATTGAAAGCTACTCAATTTTATATGATGATAGTGCTGGTGCCACACCTATTAAAACCCATTTATTCTGACCATTGAGATCTAAATCATAGCAACTTTCTAAAAGAACAGATTTAATTTCTTTCTTCTTGGTTGAGGTCAGACATACTCTAGATGTTCATGCAAGATAATATAAAATTTGCCTTAGTAGTAGACACCTAATCAAGCAGCACAGCCATTTGCATATGTGATCATTAATTATTCAGCATCAATGAGGCGATTAAAATGGGTCCATTATTCTTACCATAAAATAAAGGCACCTGCATTCTGAGTGGGTATAGATGTCAGAGAACTTTTCCCACTCCTGCCCACCACATCATTTATCCTCTTCTCAGGGCTTAAGCTGCTCTTTTTCTTTTTTTCCTCATTAGTTTCTTCTATACTAGCCAGATTTGTGTGTGTTTGTGTATGTTTTTAAAATCCTCAGTTGCCTTTACCATAAGGGAGAATTCTATTGTTGTAAGTTTACCTGATGGGATGTGGAGTACAGAGAAAAAAAAATTCATTAAGTGTCTTCTAAGCACCAGGCAACATATTTAGGTACTGAGGACTCAAGAGAGCAGGATAAATACAGCTCCTATCCTGTGACTCTTAAAATCTCAAGAAAGAGCAAAGGTGAGAGGGAGGAAAAGGGAGGGAGTCAGGGAGAGGAGAGAGAGAGAGAAGAAATAAGCAAGCCAAGCTAATAATTACATATGGAACAGTGCCAGGATTTAAATACATAACATACTAAATAGAGAAAAACTAGGAAGATATTGGTTACTTCAGCTGGGATAATAGCATAAGGTTTTTCTAAGAAAAGGGCTCAGCATGGCCAGAGATAGAAGGAAGAGTGTTTTGGAGAAAGGAAAAACAAATGAGGTAAGGTGGGAAAGAGAATGGCCTTAGTGATAGATCATGGCAGATGAATGAATGAGCGGGTGCGTGACTGCACATCATACTCCAAGGGAACCAAGGAGTATGTGCTATGATTTTCTTTTTCTCTGAGGTCATGAAGTGTGGGTGGTAATACCCCAAAGTGAGGCCATGGAGTAGCAGCTTGGATTCTATTTCCATAATGGGCAAGACCAAATCAAATGGGTCCATATTCTCTGTTTCTCCTTCTGGGTCCAAATATACCTCTTTATAAGATAAATGAAAAGCCTAGAGATGAAATGGCAGGCAGCTGATGAGAACAAAGCTAATATGATAATATGATCATGGTTTAGGTCTTACAACACTGCTGTAAGAGAAGCTGCCTCATGTCCCTTTGGCAGATGGGTGATCTCAGGTATAAAGAAGTTTAGACCCCTTCCCAAGTATGCTCTGGTAGAAAGTTAAGAAAATAAGGTTTTTACTCTAGATAGGTCTGATACCATTAGTATATTCAAACATCCATGACTAAAGGTAAATATCAAGTAAAATGGGGCATATCTCATTCATTTTACATTCCACATTTTTTCTTGTAAAATATGGTGCTGTAGATTTATATGGTCATTCATAAAACATTTACTAAGCACCTCCTATACCGTCAGCACTGTGGTAGTCACTGGAAATTATTTGTACATATAAATGACAAGGTAAATCAATAGTTATCAGTAGTCCTTAGTTAAAGTTAAAGTAAAAATGACATATATCACTTGATAATAATTATAAAAGGAGACTACAGTTATAAAGTAACTTTAAATCAATTCCTGGTCATCTAGTTTACCATTGGATTGGATTTTGCACATATTCTTTTTTAAAATAATTGTTTACTATAATTTTTAATTTGACCAGAGAGAAACAGAAAGAGAGAGAGAGAGTGAGAGAAAGTGAGAAAGCAAGCTGCCAGGTCCAGGACTCCAACCATGGTAGGCCATGTAGGAGTCCAACATCTTAACCACCATGCCATCTGCCAGCCCCTTGCACATAAACCTTTGAAAAACAAAGGTATGAATAGAAGAGAGAATTGAAGAGTTAAAACAAGATGATGTTGGTTCCTGGCATAACTAAAATCATTCTCACAGCTATCATTAGAAAAAAAATCTAATTAAATGAGGAATGAAATGGTTGTTAATGATCTTAAAGTTCTCCTAAGCCACCCCAGGATATAAATTTCATGACTTCATCAGCCAGCTAGTATCTGAAAGTCAACAAATGCATTAAAGATTTAAGTATTTTCTCCTAAGCATTAATATTAAATAGAGTTTAATTTTCCAGCACCCCAAATTCTTATTAAAACCTCCTTCTCTCTTCTTATATGAGTTTATACTTCCCCATCACACTAGATGAGATTCTTCATTTACTGGTTTAATGTCTCCCTAAATCATATACTCCATGAGAAAACTGTCCATGTGCTTTTTTCACAGGTGAACCCCTGGAATTTCATGTAAACTCAGGTATATTGTAGGTGTTCAATAAACACTTTTAAAAGTGTTTGAGCCAGCCATTACAGAAATGCCTAAGGCCCCAATATTCACAAAAGCAAAGATAGAGGAAAGTCATAGTGGCTAGCATTTATTCGTGTGCCAGAAGGTAGTGAACAGATCTCTCAGCAAATAGTTGAGGCTAGACCTATTAAAGAAGGTCATTCTGATGAGGGGATGTCAAGATATGTTAAAAAACAAGATTACACTTCACTACATTTTTTTGTTGTTGGTACAGAAGGGTACAGATGAAGGAAGGTTTGAAGTAATTGCAGTTTTCAATCAATGAAGTCTGTGCAGACTGTTAATCATTTACCTGGCAGATTGTGGAGAAGTACTAGAAAATCATTAGCCTGAAGAGTCATGAATCAGAATCCTGATGCTTTGCATACAGATATGACATTTTCTACCCACTACAACTGGACAGTCCTACAAAAAGGTACTTTATATAAGACAGGACCTCACTAATTGTGAATCCACAAGATCTTTCCAAACAAATATTATTTATACACACACACACACACACACACACACACACAGAGATATACATATATGAATAGAAGAGAGAATTGAAGAGTAAAAAAAGATGATATTGGTTCCTGGCATAACTAAAATCATTCTATGCATATATAGATAGATAGATATGTATATGTGTATATATGTATAGATATGTATACGTGTGTGTATATATATATTATATATATATGTAAATAATCTTTTAGAGGTTTTGTTTTTGTTTTTGTTTTGGCCTTAGGTCATGTGGGCTTGCTAGGGAGAGAGACGGACAGTGAGAGAGAAAGTGAGAAATCACCGTCAAGAGGGTGTGGCCACATCACAATCCCTTCTCTTTTCTCCTCCCAGGATCTTGGGCACACATGGACACACACCCAGCATGAGTTTCAAGACACTGGGTCTGGAACTTGAACCGTGGTTGGCCACTGGGGAGTCTAGTGACATAAATGCTATGCTGGCCCCAATATTTTATACTTTGAACATCCAAAGCAAGTCTAAAAATGTTGAAAGTACCACACACTATATCATCTGTAATTATCTTCCAGGCCACAGAAACATTTACTCCTCCTCACAAGACACAAACAAAATTGTTCACTGTCTAAAGTATATTTTTATTGGGGTACATAGGAATTAATAGTTCTCCATTTTGTTGCAGCTTGACAAAACTGAACAAATCATACAGGTATTCTTCCATTTAAAAGGAAAAAAGACACTTTATCTAACTAAATAGAAATCAAATCAATTAAAAAGGAATCCTATTCTCCATTTGCATTACAGTGTAAATTTGCAGACAGATGCCCATAGGAAAATGTCTTCAACTGTTTTAACTAAATGCTTAAGTTATAAGAAAATTTGCAGTGGTTGATGAGTGCTTGCATTGTAGGCCAACTCTTTCTGTCTGGGATATGTTCAGAACTCTACAATACTTTGTGCATCTAGAGTATTCCCTTGATTGATTCCTGTGCCTCTGCCATACTCTACATCCCTATGCACCATTCCCCTTCTTCCAGTCATGAGCATTTCCCAGATATTCCAGAGTCCCTTTTTACAAAAAAAAATAAAAAATAAAAATGTTACCATTACCAGAGCTCAGCTCTCCTTTTCTCTAGTTATTTTTTCTAGCAGTGTTAACCTGGACAGTCCTCAATGTTGTCTAAAACAATTTACAACAGCCTGAAAGCTTCTTAGGTTTGTTACCAAATTACATACAATGGTTACTCTCTATTTTCATCAATGTAACTAACTTACAATCACATTACATCAGATTTTTTTAGAATAAAAGGTCACTATAAATTGGGCTGGGAAAATGATTTTAATTTTCTACTTTGGAAAAGGACTGGTGAATTAAACTAGAAAAGTACAAATTTATTTGCATGGGGCAAATTTTGTATGGGTCACATGGTAACAGCCCCCATTGGCAATCTCATTTCCTTTTAATGCCACAAAGCACAGCTACTCACAGTGTGAAGCAAAATGTCTTATTTTCATTTCTGGAGCAATTTAAATGATCCTATTGTCAGTAGCATACTCAATAACCATTTTCTATCACCATGAAGGAGAACACTCTTTAGGCTGAGATTCATAAAAGGTTATTCTAATTCTGTAGTGACTAAATATATAATTTAAATTATATTCTTAATTTTCAATTCCACCACATAATATCCTAGGTTCTGAAAAGCCACAGGTTGAAAGCAAGGTGGGAGGGAAAGGCACTATTAATGACTTCCATTATGGAATAGCCAGGGGGAAACAAGTTACTAGAATCCAAAGCTTTCTGTGGGGGTTACTTTTATGTTTATTCCGACTCGATTAAAAATAAATAGCTAGAATAAAACTACTTCCAGATGTTTTTTGTTTGTTTGTTTTAACATGTATAGATCAACAGACTGGGCAAAGTAGCCAACAGGTGTCTTAGGAAAAAAATCAGGTAATTTATTTAAAGCAAGCACCTGTGTCTCATCCATGCCAGTATTCCCAGAAGTCTTTGTATTTTTAACACTTCTATAACACTGAGTAGTACTAAGCTCTGTTATAGCACTTTATATATATACCAACCCATCTAATTTTCATAAAAATCCTATGAGGCACGTATTATTGTTATCATTTTAATTTTACAGGTAAGAAAACAGAGGCATGAAGAAAAGGTAATTTGCTAATGACCACATGGCTAGTAGATAGTGAAGCTGGGATTTGACCTTTTTTATGGACAGATAGCACACTTTCATCTGGACTCCAAAATCCAGCCTCTTAGCCACCATGTCATGCTGCCTCTGGCATTAAGGAATGATCATTATCATTTATGAGAATAGAAAAAAAGGAGGAAATGGAGCACTTTGGCAGTAAGGAAATTAGGAAGGCCATTTGGTCAGTCTCACAACGCATTGTGCAATCTAGAGGAGTTCTTTTCTTATGGGGCTACTTTATCAATGTTGTAACACTTTTCTAAATCCTGAGTCCCTCCTGCGGACTTGTTTAAGGAACAACCTTGGTCCCACCCAGCTTCAATTTGTTTCTGCTTAGATGAATCAATGAAAAGGAGACCACTGGAGACTTTGCTGCTGGAAAGTGTTTTTCTCAGTTCCCTCGAGTTAGAGTTAGAAGCTTTGTACAAGTGCTAAGAGTAGAGCACATTCCAATAAGAATGCCGACATGCTTGTACAATGCCTAGCCCTCAGTGAAAGTTAATAAATGCTATTATTATTAAAGCATCAGTTATACCCTGACTACTCTCCAGTACTTCTATTAAGAGATAATGTAGTAATATGTCCATGACAGTTTCATCTATGACCATAACAGAATATTGCAGTAGGCACATTTTTTTCATGTTTTTGAGAAATATTTATGACGTTCCTACATTTTTTCAGGTACCTTACCAGGTATATCAATGAACATGACTCAGTTCTTTTTTTTTTTTTTTTTTTTAGAGATTTTCACTGTAGGGCACGTGCGCTCGCCAGACAGACAGAGAGAGACACAGAGACAGAAAGGGAGAAATAATCACCCCCCAGGGGGGATGGTCACGCCGCAATCCCTTCTCCTCCATTCTCCTCTCGGGATCTTGGGCACGCACGCACACGTGCCCGGCGTGAGTTTTAAGCCACCGGGTCCGGGATACGAACCGCGGTCGACTACGTGGGAGTCCAGCGACATAGCCATTACGCTAACTGCTGGTTCCTACACAGTTCTGTCTTCAGAAAGTTCACATTTGGAAAGACTATAAAATGGGCTGATGTAATATATTATTTGTGTGATGGTAGATTAAATTAAAGTTCTATGAGGCAAAGATAAAGGGGTTCCTAATCCAGAAATAGTGTACTAGAAAAGGCTTGCCAAACAAAATAACCTCTAGCTTGGGAACTGAAGTACTCAGTTAATCAAAGAAGGTGGAGGCAGATTTCCAGGCAGAGGTAACATCACACACAAAAAGAAAGAGGCTAGTATAACAATATCTAGGAACTGAAAGAGATGTATTATGGCTAAGGGTAAAAATGCAAGGGACCAGATGGCAATGGTAAAGACTTAAGAGGAAGGCAGAGTTCTGTGGTTCGTGTCAAGGAGTTCATATTTAACTATAAAGGCAGTTGTAAGGTAACGAAGAACTTGAAGCAGAAGAGTGATACAGTCAGACTCACATTTTAGAAATTTCATGATGTCTGCAGGAGGGAGAATAGATGCAAAGGGGACAGTTCTGGGTGTGGGAATGACAATTTAAGAGTCTTTACAGCAGTTTAGAAAAGAAAGGTTGGAGGCCTGAGCCAAGGCAGCTCTAGCAGGAATAGGAAAAGGCAGTTGGGCTTGAGAGAGATGGAGAAGAACCTACAGGACTTGTGGTAAACTGGAGAAAAGGGTTGGGAAGAAGGAAGAGTCAGGGATGCCACTTAACTTTCATTGTTCCTAGGGCAACTGATGCTATTTACTAAGATTAAAAAAAAAGAAAGAAAGAAAGAGGAAAGGAAAAAAAAAAAAAACAGGGAGAGAAGAGATTTGAGAAACACAAACACAGATGGTGAGTTCAATAGAGCTTCAAAATAATCCGGAGAACCCCAAAATACTCAAATGTAAACTTGGAATAGCCAGAAGGCAAACTTTCCCACCCAAAATGAGTTTTCTTCACAGTTAACAGCATCCAGTGCACATCTTGATAGGCTCACTGTTATTCTATATGGTAGCCCAGTGTCATCGTAAGAGCAGCAGTTGTAATACTAGATAGTTCTTGAATGGCTGGAAAGAAAATTAAGGACCTCTTGTATTGCCTGCTTTGTCATCAGAATCAACTTGAACAATGAAAAGAATGGGCCCTAACTGTTATTTATTCATATGACAATTGTGAAAATGCTAACAATAAAAAGATACCTTAGCCTTATCTCTGTAATATATAGCATTTCAACTCACCAACAACAATTTAAAATGAACTTGTAGTCACCTGGGAGGACTTCCTGTCAGAAATACTGAAACTGAATATGATAAAGCATCTAAAACCTAGAGTCTATATCTAACAGGTTTACAGAAAACATAAATATCAGGGGAGGGAAAGTATGTTAGTGACATCACAGAGATCATAGAGATGGATTAGTAAAACCCAGAATATCCAACAAGTCAACATGACAAACAGCTGGTTTCTTGAAACAAATAAATTAAGAGCAATGAAAAATATAAGAATAAAATAACTAAGAAATAAAAAAAAATGGGACAGGAAGAGAAAGGGAGGTAGGGATTAGAAGAGACTAAACATATGTACTTACTACTTTGTTGCATATAAGTATATGCGATTTTTTTTAAGTTTGGAAGAGAAAAGAAAGAAACATAGTAGCTAAATATAATGGATGAACTTTATTTAGAGTTCGATTCAAAATAACCAACTTTAAATTTAAATGCTGATAACTGGGATTTACTTCAAAATACCAATGTGGAAGCTAGCTGATGGTTCAGTGGTTAAAGGATTTGGATACCACATGGCGAACCATGAGGTTCAAGTCCCAGAACTAGAAGCTTGATAAACATGCTGAGCATATGTGCAAGCATGCCCAAACTCTCAAAAGGAGGATAAACAAAGGAGGAAGATTGAAGCATGACCAATTCCCATGGGGGGATGCTTTCTCTCTCTCTCTCTCTCTCTCTCTCTCTCCCTCTGTCTTTCAAGTGCTGACAAAAGGGAAGGTAAGCAGGACTATAGATGAAATGAGATTGGTCTTATAGTAATAATTTTTGGATCTGGGCATTGGGTATGTGGACGTTCATTGTTCTATTGCCACTACATTTGGATGCATTTAAAATTTTCTGTCATAAAAAAAAAATCAATTTACTTGCCAAGAAATGCTAGTATTTGAGGAAAGCCATGGTAAAGACCAAAGAAAAAGAGCAACAGTGAATTTTGAGGCAGAAACTGAGCACTCCTCTAGCAGTATCTGCAGAAATTTTTTCTTTGCACCAGACTGGCACTACTTCTATGCATAGTCCCGACTCTCCACATTGTGTATTTGGAGCTGTTCCAAATGGAGATTTGTGGCACATTCTCAGCTGTTTCCATTTCTAATTCTTTGATAAGATCCAAACCTCATTAGGCTATCAGGAACATTTGATGTTCTCTTTCCAATCATATTTTTTTCATATCAAGACACTTGGGGAAATCTGAGAGACCTCCCTTTTCTGTCCAAAATTGACAATTCTCTCTTGCTGCCAAATTCATTCTGTGATGCCACAAACCCAGGAGGAAACTATTTCAATCACCTCCCACAAGGGATTGGGCTCAGGTAACAGATCTTGTTTGGCATGGAAGCAAAAACAGTATAATAAAATATTTTACTAATGTCTTTGGATCACTATTATAATAAGGTCAATTCTCAGTGCACAGCATCTTAGAGGGATAAGAAGGAATTACAACTGCTACTCCTGCCCTTTTTCATCACTGTTCACACCCAATATCTACCTCAGCATGAGTCTAAATGGCTTTATAATGAAGCTTTACAGTAGTTAAATTGTGCTTTTTAAAAACTATACATTAAGAATCCTCAGTCTTAAGACTACCTCCTTCAGGGTAAAAGGTAGTCTGGTCCACAACTATTGAAACTGCTCTTATGAAAAAAAGTAACACTGTGCCCTGAAAGAATTCTACGTGTAATGATAGAGCATAATCTTTCTGTACGAGCTTTGATTACAGTGTGAAGGGAAAAAAACCTTAGAGCAGGAGGAACTCAAATAGGAAGAAAGAAGAGCATCTAGGTGAGAGGACAGAAAAAGTCACAGAAAGCACAGGTGTAGGTGGTGATAGAAACTGAACCTCACATACTTCACAACTGGGGCTACATTTCCCCTGCTGTTTCCTTTTCAACGTGCCAACATTGAATCTCTATGGGTAATAAAAATTGAAGTTAGTATAGTTATCTTTCGAATAACCAGGAGAAAAAGAGCTAGACTCATGTCAGGACAGATGCACTTCCACCTGTTAGGAAAGCACATTATTTTACTGAAGTTTTTTTGTTTTTGTTTTTTATTTTTTGAGTGTTTTTTGCTATAGGGCACATGTGCTCGCCAGACAGACAGAGAGAGACAGAAAGACAGAAAGCAAGAAATCACTCCCCAGAGGGGATGGCCACACCGCAATCCCTTCTCCTCCATTCTCCTCTCAGGATCTTGGGTAAACACGCACACACGCCAAGCGTGAGTTTTAAGCCACTGGGTCTGGGATGCGAACCGCGGTCAACTACATGGGAGTCCAGCAACATAGCCATTATGCTAACTGCTGGTCCCAATTTTACTGAAGTTTTTAAAGTCAGTATCAGGTAAATTATTCACAATGGCCAGAACCATATACTTCTTTCAAGTACAAAGTTGTACAGATGAATTCAAGAGAGAAATAATTTATGCTCTACTTTTCTCTAACACCCTATCTTAATCAACAGCCCTAGCTGTATATATATATATACACACACACACATACACACACACACACATATATAAAATACATACACCTATACTATGTAATTTAGAGACTTTTGTGCTTTAAGTTTAAGAAAATGAAGTAAAGAAAGGTTAAAATGCACTTGTAAGTGGCAATTGGTTGAAAAGATGATGAATTAGTTAGTGTCTGTTTCTATAATTCACAGAAGTCAGAGGGTACATTTGCAGAGTAGTGTCCTATGAGTTAAATTTGCTACTTGTGATAATGTTGTCATGATTTTCTTAAAGGCAGATGTTTTTGACTCTTAGTGTTCTCTGGCATTCATCTAAAGTAACTCACTCAAGTAGGCTTAAGGAAATGTGCATAATTCTCTTCAACCAAGAACAATTTTCCAGTCTCTCAGGTATTGGAAGATGGCTCTAGAAATAAGGGTCCATTTATTTCTGTGCACCTGTGATTTTGTTCCTAAGTGATGTGAATGATTATTGAGTATCTAGTTCAAAATAAGGACTTCCCTTTTCCAAATTACATAGCTTCCTTTTTATTTTGAGATGAATCAAGAAGTCATTGCCTGATGTTTATTACATTATCTTCTATATTATACTTGAAGAGAAAAAACAGGTAATTATTTAGCCAGATTGGTGGAAAAGGAGAAAAGGTACCTTCTTATTGTTTTGAATTAAAACAAAGGACATAATTAAAATACTTTGTAAAACAATGCTAGAGTGGACATTTCATTTCTATTGTATGTTTCTATATTACACTAACATTTTTGGTTGCAGATAAGTGAATCATAATCTATATTACCTCACATATCATATTTTGGTATGTGAGTAATATCAACAACCACATTTCTTACAACCCTCTTAAATACATACAAACACTCACTGACTTTTTAATTGTTCATAGTTCTACATTAACAAAACACTCACTGAAAACTGCCTAATGTTGACCATCAATTCTAGGTCCTTGTGAATATTTAAATAAGGAAAGAATATAACCTATCAATAATTGATAGAAAAATTTTAGTCTCCCAAATTCCCTTGGAAAACTTAGAAGAAAAATAGGCAAACAGGGAAAGAAGGTATCTCTCGCCATGACTGTCAACCACCATATGCAACACATTGCTTTCTTGCTACTCATTTTTTACTGTGATATTGATCCAGGCAAAGAACTCTGCATTACCATTGGGTTATTTTATATATATATCCCCTAAGCCCAGGAGGAAGTTGAGTTCCTCTGTGAAAAGCATCTTTGCATGCAGTCAACTCCCTGCTTTAGAGCACCTCCCATGGTTTCGGCCCATTAACCCGAGCACAACAGCTTGATGAATTAATGCTTATATAGGCACAGTTGGCAGCTTCTAATTAAATAATTATGGCTAAGCAGCTGCACAGAAGCTGTTATGCACCCTAGAAAGCCAGCTGTCAGTTTTATTGGCCCTAAGATAAAGGAAGAGTTAACACTTATCTATGGGTGTTGGGTACATAAAGGAAGTGTATCATATGCAAGATATATGCTGTTAGTATGAAGTTCCTGTAAGTTTGTACAAGGTTGTCCATGGAAAGCAAACTGCTTCTTGGCAATCTCTCAGCAATTCCACAAAGAAAGAAGGAAACAATTATATGATCAGGAGAACAGAGTCTGTCCAGAGAACTCTAAAGAGAATATAGGGATAGGCAAATGTGTCTTTGATGAACACAAAATTGCCACTGACCTAATAGCCAAATACATTTCTGGCTGTGGCTCTCATTTAGGTGAGCAAGTAACTAAAAATCCAGATTTTTTTTTTTTTGGCAGGGCTGGGGAGATAACACTAGAATGTTCTCATTTATTTGGCTGCTATTTTTTAAGATGGTATGCTTTCAAAGGTTAAAAATAGAAGAAACAAGTAAATATCACAAAATGTAAATGATCTTAGAAATACATTTTACCAAAAAGTTTGGGAGAGTTATTTGTTCTACAGAATCACAGATAACGTCAGAGTCTTTTATAGAAGGCTAGAAAGCTGGAGTCTTATCTCTCTACACTCGTGGGAAATTCGGCATTAGAAAGAAAGCAGTACCTGGAGACTAAGCTCTGGCATAGAGGAAGACATAGATTATAGATAAAGGCCATAGATAGGGTTATTGGACCAAATAACGTGTGTGATTACACATCAGTACACCCCTGGACTGATAACTGATTCTGTTTTTCTCCACAGGCTGTCCTGTCTATGCAATCCATGTGTCTTCACTTCTAAAAACCAAATACGTGTGATAACCCAGGACAGAACATCTCTGCTCCCAAGGCCTCTTCAGCAAGGTCCCCACCTCCATCACCAAATGAATAGCTATAACAGGCAAAAATCAACTCAAACAATTCAGTCCTACTTTTATACTTACAGAAATTTAGACAGTTTAACCCTGAATTCTGGATTCACTTTAAAATAATAAAAAAGGGAACTGAAAGTTAACACTGAAAACATATTTCTTGTGGAATTCACTTCACCCAACTCCAAAGTCTATTGAAAATCAGCATTTAAATCAAACAACAAAGGGCATAGGCTGACTTACTATTCTTTTTTCAGAGATCAATGGCTTAAAGTTTATAGCTTAAAATAATGCCATTTCATAAAATGAGACAATCTATATTCTTAGTTCATTTAAACAAATAAATTGACCTCTGAGAACCCCTTTACTTAAAAGACAGATGAATAATTCTCTCTCTCTCTCTCTCTCTCTCGCTTCTTCCCTTTTATACCAGTAATTCTATCACCTTGGCTATCTGATGGTATTTGCAATTGATTGACAATTCTCAAGGATCTAGTTCCTTTTAGATGGATCTTAAATGAAGTTCAGCTTAATTATGTCGGCAGTGCAACTCCAATCTCAGTACAAAATACTAAAGAATCAAACAGCAGATTTGTAAAGCCCATAAAAGCAAATTTCAGACTTGAGGGAGAAAAGGAGACCTTTCAGCAGTCTGTACTGCCACCTAGCCAAGACCACACCATTCAGTGCAACATCCATTTGTGTTTTCAAAGCCCCTGATGAAAGCAAGTCTTCAGCAATCAGCTTAATAGGCCCCAAAGTTAAGCTAACAGAATAGACAGGAGTATTTCACCCACTCTGAGTCTACTAAGCCTCTGCGGAACAGCCAGGGTACAATCATTGACCTTATCTTACCAAGTCAATATCCAGCAAGCAAAAAAGACATAGATGCCTGCTTCCATTCCACAAATTACCTACACCAATATCATTTGCATCTTGTGATTTTTTAAGGCCTTTCACTATTCGGTGATCTCGAGAGTTGGGAAAATGGATAAAAGTTCCCTTAGGTAAGCCATGAGACCTGAATTATAACCTCTAACACTCCTAGATACAATTCAAGAGTTAAGACAATTGCAAACTGCATTTCTTAGATATTGGCAGAACATGTGGACCATAAACATCTGTGAGGAAAACTGACACACACACACACACACACACACACACACACATATACACAAAATAAAAAGAATCCTTTATACTTACGGTAGAAGACATATTCAGTGTAGCTTGACCAGATCTTGTCATCTGTATATTGGTTGACGAAAGATGCTGTCACTGATGAGTTACAGGCCACCATGTGGAATCCGCACTCTGACAACATATCAAAAGCCCTTTCCAGATGCTTGAATTTGAGATAAAACCTGGAGGTATATCTTTCTGGGGCTCGGTCAGGGTCTCTGCTTTCATTCAAAGTTTCTCCAAAGACTTCCTTTGCCAAGGAAATCCTTCCACAAACCAAAATCCGAGGAACTCTCCGAAACTTGGCATCTGCTTGCCCCTCTCTGCCCAAAGTGCAGGATCCCCTGTAACCCACAGTAATGAAACCCCACTTGCGGTCGGCAGGGAGCAGGGAAGAAGGGGGGCAGATTCTTGTGTCGCTTCCTTGGGAGGCATCTTCAAAGTCACTGTGGCAGAATTCATCCGGGCTTTGCTTGATGTCATCAGGGGTCAGGAGTTTGACCAAGTCTGGGAGCTGAAAGTACTCAGCTTCCCTTTTCAGTCTTCCCCTTTCTGGAAAGTGATCAGGCAGGACCACCTGCCTGTCCCTGAGATAGTCCAGAATATAACGGAACAAAAATCCATCTCTGTCAATGAAAAACCTCCCCTTAGAGTCCTTGGCTAGATCGTTAGCCATGTCTCTCTTTGGGGAAAACATTTTCCACAGGAGGGAATGAGGGATGCTTATTAATGTGGAATGGCGAGTGAAATAAACTTGACCCCCGACATTCAGCTCTATGAGCTCAGGGAAAGAGTTGGGAACTGCGGCCCCTTGATCTCGAGGATAATAACGACTACAGTTTCCACTCAGAGCCATTGTCCCTTTCTTCTTCTATTTTGATTTAAAGGTGCAATTTAATGGAGTCCCAACCTTTTCCTTTGCATTGGTTTGTAAGTGAGGGAAAGGATGCTAACTTATTAAAAAACAGCTTCCTTCTACTCCAGTTTTTTCCCAAGAAGCAAAATTTAGAAGAGTCCACAGGTGAAGTGATGCTGAAAAAAGTAGTTTAAACCCTGGCTGGTGGTAAGCTATTACTTCATGGCATATAAACAACTCATCTACATCCGATCTTCCATCAAGCTCAGGAGGCGAGGCAGGCCAAGTCCCCAGTTACTCAGAGGTCCATCTGAAGGAAAAGAGAAAAAACATATTTCCTGAAACCCAGAATGAGTCAGAAAAAGAGAGACCTCTGGAGAGAGAAGACAGAGGGAGCTGGAGGGAGGGAAGAAGAGAGGGAGGGAAAAAACGAGATTATTTTACATAAGCAACCCCAGAATTACTGATTTCAGCCATTCCTCAATTAAACCATAGCTTCCCTCACACTATTTTGTGTCTGCATGTTTATCCAGAACCTCCATCACCAGCAATTAGTACTGAAAAACAACTCTATTTGTAATTCTGCATTAAAAAGGAATATGCTATTTCCAACTTCTAAAAGGGGATTTTTTTTTTTCCAGCCGGACAGGAAAAATAGTAAGTCTTGTAGCTTACCTTAGTGGGTGCTGGAGACCCAGTTCTTGTGAAGAAATAAACGTGTGCGAGGTGCAAGGCAACCAGAATCCACAGCAACACTGAGTCTGGATCTTGACAAATCCCAAACAGGTAAAGGACAGAGGTATCAATGAAATGTGCCCGAGAGATGCGCTCTTGGAAAATAATTATTATATGTGTGTGTGTCTTTATATAAATGTATATTTGTATATATGTATGTGCGTATGTATGCATTCACTCCCAATCTCAAGTTAAAACAAGTCACAAGAAAAGTTAAACCGTGAACAGAGGAGGTTGATTTGAAGAAGTAAAGCAGAGAAAAATATCCAACCAAAGCTTTTCCAGACAAAAATCAAACCTTTAGGAAGGATCCTTAAAACAGAAGAGAGTTGCAAAAGGTACCAGGACTTAGAAGCTTTTCAGAAAGCCCAGAAGCAGAAAGCAAGATGTGCCCTGCTGGGGTCCCAGGTAGCCACCCCACCTGCCAGCAAGGGCAAAGGGACTCCCATGTTCCCAGCCAGTTGGGAGCCGGTGGGAGCCAGAGGCGGCGGCGGCAGCAGCGCAGAAATGCCGGCGGGGGGCTCGGGCTCTGGCTTCTCCGCGGAGGAGCTGGGTGGTTCCACAGTTCCCAGTGCAGTTCGGATGCTGTTGTTTCAGCAGTGCAGGCAAGAAACCATCCAGGGAAATGACTATTACATCATCTTAAAGGAATATGGCTTGGAGAAAGCGGAGGCAGCTCCGAGTCACGTCCTCCTCGGTGACAGGTTGCGAAGACTGCACGGGGACGCCGCGCTCGGGCGGTGGGCACGCGACTTCCAGTTGTTCCGTGCTGGGGCGGGGATGCAGCGCTGCGCAGCCACTTGCCTCCCGTCCTGTCCCGGAGTCCAGAGTTTCCAAGGGCTTTTTCTTTGCCCCC